>NW_024426008.1:7571764-7709968 GCF_017311325.1 Ursus maritimus
GGAAAGAATAGTATTTTCAAACAAACGGTGCTGGGACAACTAAATAACCACACGCAGAAGAATGAAACTGGACCCTTACTTCTCACCATATACAAAAATTAACTCAAGATGGGCCAAAGACCTAAATGTATGAACTAAAACTGTAAGACTCTTAGAAGAAAACATGGCAGTAAATCTTCATGACCTTGGGTTTGGCAAAGGACTCTTAGGTGTGACACGAAAACATGAACAAGAGAAAAAAATAGACTGGTCTTCATCAAAATTAAAAGTATTTATGTTTTAAAGCATACTAACAAGAAAGTGAAAAGGCAACTCAAAAAATGAGAGAAAATATATTTGATTCTCATTATTCGTAGTAACTGTGTTCTATAACGTTACTGCAAATACTGATTAAGAAATAATGAATTGTTGCTACTATGGAAAATACAGGATTATCTTTCTACAAGCCTCTGGTCACAACATTTTTATCAACCAATCAATTCATAACTTTTTTTGTGTGTTTCTGTTTAAAGACAACACTTTAAATACATACTGTTGATTCCCCAACATGAACATGGCCAACAGCAATATAATGCATGCCTGAATAAAGCTTATCTACACATATATTTTCTTCTTAAGGCACATCACAGCTTTCTTGTGCTTATGAACACTAAACGGCATTTCAGCATTACACTTGAAAGTTATTTTAAACAGCAAAGTGCCTGACGAAAAGCCCAAAAATGTAAAAAAAAAAAAAAAAAAAAAGAGAGAGAGAGAGAGAGAGAGAGAGAAAATTCTGACACTAAATAAACCAAAAAGAAAAAAAAAAAAAAAGGAAACCTTTTTACAGCATGAGAGCTGAACAAAAAAGCAGAAGGTTGCTTTATGTCATCTCAGCTAGGAATGTGCACACCAGGCAACTCAAATTTTTTTGCCACTCCGCACATTTGAATGTGAAAGTACCACAAGTATTGATTTGGGGCTACAAATAAATTTCAGCAAATAGGCAAATTTGCAAATATGGAATCCATGAATAATGAGAAATAATTGTATTTGAAAATCATATATCTCATAAGATTCTTGTATACAGAATATATAAAGAACTCTTACAACAATTAAAAAAAAACACAAATAACCTAATTGAAAATGGGCATAGGATCTGAAGAGACATTTCCGCAAGTAAGAAATTCAAATGACTAATAAGTACACAAAAATGTTGCTCGACATCATTAACCATTAGGGAGATGCAAACCAAAACCACTATGAAATATCACTTCATACCCACTAGGATAGCTAGAATCAAAAAGTTGAATAATAACAAGTGGTGGCAAGGATGAGAAGAAATTGGAAGCCTCATACACTGCTAGTGGAAATGTGAAATGGGGCAACCACTTTGGAAAATGGTCTGGCACTTCACCAAATGATTAGACATAGTTATCATATGACCCAGCAATTCCAGCCATTGATATATATCCAAGAGAAATGAAATCATATGTTTGCACATAAGCTTGTACATGAATGTTTATAGCAGCATTATTCTTTTTTTTAAAAGATTTTATTTATTTATTTGACAGAATGAGAGAGAGAGAGAAACAGAGAACACAAGCAGTGGGAGCGGCAGGCAGAGCGGGACTTGGTTCTAGACCACTGCAAAAAAGTGAATATCGCGATAAAGTGAGTCAAATGAATTTCCTGGTTTCCCAGTGCATATAAAAGTTATGTTTGTACTATACTGTAGTCTATTGTGCGCAATAGCATTATGCCTAAAAGAGCAATATACATACCTTAATTTTAAAAATGCCAGCTACCATCTGAGTTTTAAGTGAGTCATAATCTTTTTGCTGGTGGAGGGTCTTGCCTCAATGTTGATGGCTACTGGCTGATCAGGGTGGTGGTTGCTAAAGGCTGGGATGGCTGTGGCAATTTCTTAAAATAAGGCAACAATGAAGCTTGCTACATCCAGTTGACTTCCTCTCATGAATGACTTCTGTAGCATGTAGTGCTGTTTGATAGCATTTTACCTACAGAACTTCTTTCAAAACTGGAGTCAATCTTCTCAAACCCTGCCACTGCTTTATCAACTAAATTTATGTAATATTATAAGTGTTTTGTTGTCATTTCAACAATCTTCCTAGCATCTTCATCAGGAGTAGATTCCATCTCAAGAAACAACTTTCTTTGCTCATACCTAAGAAGCAACTTCTCATCTGTTACAGTTTTATCATGAGATTGCAGCAATTCAGTCATATCTTCAGGCTCCACTTCTAATTCTAGTTCTCTTGCTCTTTCTACCACATCTGCAGTTACTTCTTCCACTGAAGTCACGAAGCCCTCAAAGTCACCCATGAGGGTTGGAATCAACTTCTAAACTCCTGTTAATGTTGGTACTTTGACTTCTTCCCATGAATCATGAATGATCTTAGCGTCGTCTAGAGTGGTGAATCCTTTCCAGAAGGTTTTCAATTTACTTTTCCTGGATCCATCAGTGGAATCATTGTCTGTGGCAGCTGCAGCCTTATGAAATGTATTTCTTAAATAATAAGACTTGAAAGTTGAAATTGCTCCTTGATCCATGGGCTACAGAACGATGTGTTAGCAGGTATGGATAAATTAATCTTGTTGTACATATCCATCAGAGTGATGGATGACAAGATACATTGGTCTTGGGTGACCACCAGGTACATTGTCAAAAGTAATATTTTGAAAGGAATCTTTTTTTTTCCTTGAGCAGGTCTCAACAGTGGGCTTAAAATAACCTGTAAACCATTTTGTAAATAGGTGTCCTGTCATCTAGGCTTTGTTTCCCCATTTATAGAGCACAGGCAGAGAAGATTTAGCATAATTCTTAAGGGCCCTAGGATTTTCAGAATGGTAAATGAGCACTGGCTTCAACTTAAAGTCTCCAGCTGCACTAGCCTGTAAAAGGAGAGTCAGCCTGTTCTTTGAGGCTCTGAAGCCAGGCATTGACTTTTCCTCTCTAGCTATGCACATTCTAGATGGCATCTTCTCCCAATAGAAGGCTGTTTCAACTACATTGCAAAACTATTGTTTAGTGTAGCCACCTTCATTAATTATCTTAGCTAGATCTTGTGGATAATTTGTCGTAGTTTCTACATTAGTACTTGCTGCTTTACCTTGCACTTTTATTTTATGCAGATGGTTTCTCTCTTTAAGTCGCATGAAGCAATCTCTGCTAGCTTCAGACTTTTCTTCTGCAGCTCTCTCACCTCTCTCAGTCTTTAAAGAATTGAAGAGAGTTAGGGCCTTGCCCTAGATTAGGCTTTGGCTTAAGGGAAAGTTGTGGCTGGTTTGATCTTCCATTCAACTAAAACTTTCTTCGTATCAATAATAAGGCTGGTTTTTTTTTAATTTTTTAAATTATTTATTTATTTATTTATTTATTTATTTATTTATGTATTTTATCATTTGTATACTCACTGGAGTAGTACTTTTCATTTCTTCAAGAACTTTCCTTTTGCATTCACAACTTGGCTAACTGAAACAGGAGGCTAAGCCTTTCTAGGCTTTCAACATACTTTGCCCACTGGGCTTAGTTATTTCTAGCTTTTGATTTAAGGTGAGAGACATATGGCTCGTCCTTTCTCTTGAACATTGAGAGGACACTGTAGGGTTTTTAATTGGCCTAATTTCAATACTGTTGTGTGTCAGAGAATAGGAAGGCCTGAAGAGAGGGAGAGAGACAGGAGAATGACTGGGTGATGAAGTCAAAACACATACTACACTTACTGATTAAGTTTGCCGTTTCATATGGGTGTAGTTCATGGTGCCCCAAAACAATTACAATAGTAACATCAAAAGTCACTGATCACAGATCACCATAATAAATACATAATAAAGAAAAAGTTTGAAGTATTATGAGAATTACCAAAATGTGCCACAGAGACATGAAGTGAGCAAATACTGTTGGAGAACTAGCATTGATAGACTTTCTCGATGCAGGGTTGCCACAAACTTTCAATTTGTAATAAATGCAGTATCTACAAAGTAAAATAAAGGGATGTACAACAAAACGAGGTTTGCCTGTGTTGTTCTTGCAGGGTTCCATTTTTGGAACTTGGATCCCTTTGGAGTCTTAGAGCAATTTATAAGAAGACAAAGGCTTATCTGGGTTAAGAATCTCACAGTTGACTTGTTGATTTCATGATTTCTGACCAGACCCATAGACATGAAGCCATATATGTTTTCAACCTAACTCAAAATTACACACTTTGAATAGGCTTTTATAAATTAGAGGGAAAATCTGTTCTGTCACTATGGTGTTTTACAGTGTCTTCCTAGTTGTCTCTTCCCATCGTTGTAAAATGGGGTTATCAAGGAACTGTCAGTCTGGTAATATGATCTTTGTCTTTGAAAGAGAGATGCTTTGTTTTTTGAGATTGCCTATCTCTTCTTTGTGAGTTTTCAGCATCCTGTGACTTTCAGATGGGATTCAACATCAACAGACTAGATAAATCACTAAAATTATGTAGATATTAAATATCAACTAGAGGAAAGATGAGCTGGATTCAACCACTAAGAATGCAGGATATCACTGGGTGGGTGGATTGTTAATAGGGAAAGAAATCCAAGATGCTGAAGACTATAATATTACCCAATTCCATTGTACAATGAAAAAGAAACACTGAATGCATGGCTTTGCCTATCACTTTAGGAAGATATCCTGTAGAACACCCCCACTTTTTATTGACAATACCATTAGCAGAAAGCAGTGGGTGGCATTTGCAAACTGGAACTAGTTACCATTGTATGACAGTCATCAGGTCTTTCAACTATCTGAAGTTCCTTCATCTGTAAAATAGAGCTAATAAAAATACTTATCTCTTAGCATACTTTTGAGGACTTAAATGATAGATTACACTGAAAAATATCTTTAAATATAAAGCATTGTAGATATATCACTTGTTTTTATAGTATAAGAAATACCTAGAAAATTTTGCAAAAAGTGAAAGAGCCCAAAGGCTAAACTCAGCCAATGTTTCCTCTGGAATGACTATGGACAATGTATCTTTTGCTTTTAAATACCCAGCTTTCAAAGAGTTTTCTGTCTTATAGGAAAATTAATTGTATATCAATAGCTGGAACCTCTGATGAAAAGTGATAAATGACATAAGAAAATTATAAGCAAAGTTCTCAAGAGTTCAGAGAAGCAAGGATCACTCTTTGCCGAGGCCATTGGGGAAGGTTTCTTTATAAAGCAGTAGCAAGCAACTTAGAGTGGGTTTCTATGTCCTGGGTGGATTTCAACAGGTGAAGATATCCAGAGGAGGTAAGAGGGCATTCCATACACAGGGGATGTTGGTGAAGGCAGAAAATTTCCTTCTACATGGGTTTCCAGAGGAAAGATGAGTGAGATAACTTCATGTGGAGAGGAACATGATTTTGGCTTGTTCTTTGCTCTCTCTTGCATCATGGTATGTCTACTTTGATTCTAGACCATTATATCAGAAGGACTATTGTTACATTCTATGCTCCATGCATTCTTTTTTAAAAATAGGTTTACTGAGATATAATTCACATACAGTACCATTCACCCAAAGTGTACAGTCCAGTGGTTTTTAGTATATGTAAGACTGTCGCCAATTTTAGAACATTTTTATCACCTTGAAAAGAAATCTCATACTCTTTAGCTATCACCCTATCTCACCATCCCACCCCCCCGCCAACCCACCACTCAGGCCTAAGCAACCATTAATCTATGTTCTATCTCTATAAGTCTCACTGTCTGGACTTTTATAAGAATGGAATCATATGGAACTTGGTGTTTTGTGACTCTTCTTTTTTAAATTATTTTTTAATTATTTTTTTACTCTTTTTTTTTTTTTTTTAGAGAGAGAGAGAGAGAAAGTGTGGGGGCAGAGAGGGAAGAGGGAAAGTGAAAGAGAGAATCTTAACCAGGTTCCACACCCATTGTGGAGCCCATTGCAGGGCTCAATCTCACCACCATGAGATCATGACCTGAGCCAAAATCAAGAGCTGGATGCCCAACTGACTGAGCCACCCAGGTACCCTGTGACTCGCTTCTTTCACTTAGCATAACATTTTCAAGTTTTATTCATCTTGTAGCTTGTATCAGTCCTTTACATGGCCAAATAATACTCCATTGAATGGATGTACCACATTTTGTCTATTCATTCATCAGTTGATGGACATTTGAGTTGTTTCTACCTTTAGGCTATTAAGAATAATGCTGCCATAGGGGAACCTCAGTAGCTCAGTCAGTTAAGAGTCAGACTTCGGCAGGTCACGATCCCAGGGTCCAAGTATCGAGCTCTGCATGGGGCTCCCTGCTCAGTGGGGAGTCTGCTTTTTTCTCTCCCTCTTCCACTATCCCTGCTTGTGCTCTCTTGCTCACACTCTCTCTGAAATAAATAAATAAAATCTTTAAAAAAAAAAAAAAGAGGGATGGTTTGATTCTTGCTCTAGATCCCTTTAACTGTTGCTGTCTATGCAGACAGCAGATCAATAGATATCCCTCTCACATATGGAAAAACTGAAGTGTATGATTTAATTTCCAAAAAATTCATACAAGATAAGATTTAGCAGCTTATCAGTATATGTTACCCTATACGTTGTACATTTAGACTACTCATTTAATTTGTGACAATGAGATTTTAAACAAGAATGGTTCATATATACTGAAAGAAAGAAATGTTAAGGTTGCTCCTTCTGGGACTTCTAAAACATTATTTAATTTACTAAACAATGAAACGCCCTAATGCTTTGAGCTGAACACTCTTCCTTGGCTCTCAAATGTTTTCAGAAATAACTTTTTCCTTGTTAATTTCCAAATCTTGGCTGCATTTCCTGCTAATTTCAAACATATGTCATATATGAAATATGTTATTTTTCTAAGCCTAATTTTGGCAGGAGGGCATTTTGGAACTGGCATAGAAAGATTTGGGGACAAACAAACAGGACAACTTGAAGCTGCCACAACTTTGTAACAATTTATCTTTTTCATATATGTCCAGGTCCACAAAGGCAAGGGCAACAATGAGGGGTGAGTAGGCTCTAATAAAAATTTCAACATGAGGCAAAACACACCTTGAAGTTTTATATCTGACCCTGTAATTTGCTTTCCAAAAAGAATCGCATCTAAATAGAATAACCTTTTTTAGGATATAGGATGCATGGGGCGCCTGGGTGGCTCAGTCGTTAAGCGTCTCCCTTCAGCTCAGGGCATGATCCCAGGGTCCTGGGATCGAGCCCCACATCAGGCTCCCTGGGAGCCTGCTTCTTCTCTCCCACTCCCCCTGCTTGTGTTCCCTCTCTCACTGGCTGTCTCTCTCTCTTTCAAATAAATAAATAAAATCTTAAAAAAAAAAAAAGGATATAGGATGTAAAGTGAACTTAAGACCATGATTACTAGATTAATACAATCCTGATATTTCATTCTAGTTCCCTGTGATTTATAGTAAAAGAAAAATAAATGGGTAAAGCAATGTTAAAAATTCTTCTTAATCTTCCAAAGGTTCACTGTACTGATAACATTTGTAAAATACCAGACATTTACAATTACATGAAACCTATTTTCTTCAGCTACTCTAAAACTGATTTTGTGAAGTACTAAATATTCAAAAGATAAAAAGAAAGTGAATTCATCACAGCTTTCTAGATCAGTACTTGAAGACCAAGACACACACTAAGGCACAAACACTTCTCTCCCTAAAACCATTCAGATTTATAGTATAGTTAAGTAGGAAGAACAGTTAGTATACAAAAAGAAACCTGGTCTGGAGGCATGAAATGGGATCCTAGACCCAATTCCATCCTTTTCAAAAATAGTGGATTGAGTTGTAGATACCCCTCCCTGTATCTACAATCCTTCAAATGTTACTTTGCAATTCATTGATAGCTAGAGTCTTATCAACCTTTGTGACTTATGAAAGGAAGTGATACTTTGACAGTTCCAAACCTAGGCCACAAGAGATATAGTACACTTTCTGTGCTTGCTCTCTACGTCCCTTTTACTACAAGAACATGCCTGGGCTAGCCTACTGGAGATGACATACATGGAACAGAGATAAGTCTAATGACCCAGACATAAGAGAGAGCAGGTCAAGATTAGCAAAGTCACCTAGACTGTTCACAGCTGACCACAGACACATGGATAAGCCTCACCAAGCCCAGTCCAAATCAGCAAAAAACACCCAGCTGAGTTATAGACTTAGCTGTTCTTAGCTTATGGCTGCTATTTTAAACTTCTAAATTTGGGACTTTTTTTTTTTTTAATGCAACTATAACTGATACCTACCTCTAGCTTACTCAAGTGACTTCCTTGTTTAACTAACAGAATAGTGTAAGTAACTAATAACAAGTACTTTAAAAAACTCTATGTGAATTACTATCTATGTGAATTATCTTAGTAAATCTAAGTTTTAGGAAAGTATTAAATTAAAAATCTACAAATGCTTCATTACTTATAATGGTCTGCATGTTTCATCTATTGGAATTAAGTGTTAAATTTAGGCCCAAATACAAAAATTGGCTCAGTTACAGATCAGCAGATGGCACCTATTCAAATACCAAGAGGAGCTTGATTCGCAGATTTGAAAAGGTTTAAAAACTCAAACAATAATATTATTTTTGTATGTCACCAATTTGTAAATGAAGAGATTATTTTAGCACTTAAATCATTCAAATCAATTTTTAAAAACTTGTTTTCACTTAGACTTACTTTTAAATTTCCTTTAAGACTAGCTTAATCTGGGAGATTTTAGTCCTAAATGGAATCAGGCTAGCTGCCACTCCCTTCTCCTAAAATACCTATAAGGAACCAAAAAAAGACTAGAAACAGAAACACTTAAAACTGACTAATTATTGTCTAAATTTGGAGGGGATTTCCTTTAACTATTAAACCAACAAAGCTGAAATGAGCAAAGCAAACAATGGCTGATCCACGCATCACTCTGAAAACAAAGATGGCCCACCTGGAGGGTAGAAAATTTTCTTTCTCACTCACTCTGACTCACTGGCTTGGAGAAACATGCCTACATCCAACCAGGAAAAAACCGATTATTTCTGAACTGAGTAAAAGGAGATATGATATAGCCATAATACTCTTTCCGCTTCCCCCTCTCAGACTCCCCAACATCTTTTATATTTTTTTACATCCTGCAGCTCCCAAAAAAATAAAATAAAATAAGAGGACAGAGGAGGCAAAGCATACATGAGGATTAGAAGTCACATAGTACATCCTGGTGGTATGATTCATACTTTTATACGGTAGGGAAAAGAGACTGAAAGAGACTTTAAAAGCTGCTTTTAAGAGGCTAATCTGTACTCCATTAACTCATATTACCAGGGAATCAAATTTGGGGCTAAGAGGCAATTCTATTATAGTTTAGCTAAAACAACCAACTTGGTAAATGTCTATAATCTAGATACTAGAAATTATACTAGAAACTCAGTAAATCTACCCATCTTGCAGCTAGAAATGGGTTCAGTCAACTCCCAAGTAGACAATAAAAAAAACTTATCTTCACATATACCATGTTGGCAGATACTAGATTAAAGATAGATATTATCTTTCAAGAAAGAGTTTAAAATAAAAAGAAAATAATTATCAGAATAGACACAGTAGGCTTCCATTTCTGGGAATAGAGAGTAAATGTACTTCTATTTCTCCTGCTAAGTAGAACGAAAAAATAGTGAATGTCTTCTTTATAAAATAAATATAAAGGCACTCTGAAAAGTAGAGAAAAGAAGGCAGAGTAACTAGGGAACTCAGGACTGAAGGAAGAAAGTCATGGTGAGTTCCTTTGGTTTTCTCATTGCCTCAAATATCCTAAATGTGGCACTAAAAAAACTGAAAGCCAGAATATGACAAAAGGTACAGACAAAAAACAAACAAACAAAAACAAAAAAAACAACAGAAACCTACTCTCTCTCTAGCAAAAGGACCAGGAAGAGGTATTCTTATATGATAGAAAACTTTAGACAGTAACAGGTTTACTGTAGTCAAACACTATATGCCATAAGCTAGGAAGTATGCAGATTAAATAAAAATAACAATAATAATCAATACATGCCAACACTGTGATGACAGATATCTAAGAATTATTTTACAAAAAATTTTCAAAACCTATCATACTATAGATTTGGATGAATGTATAATGACATGTATCCATCATTATTGTATCGTAAGGAGTATTTTAACTGCTCTAAAAATTATCCGTGCTCAACCTATACATCCCCTACCCCACCAATCCCTGGCAACCACTAATCTTTCACTGTTTCCCCAGTTTTGCCTTTTCCGAAATGTCATATGGTTTGAATCATACAGTATGTCGCCTTTCCAGATTGGCTTATATCACTTAGTAATATGCATTTACGTTTCTTCCATGTCTCTTCATGGCCTGATAGTTCATTTCATTTTAGTGCTGAAAACATTCCATCAGATGGATGTACCACAGTTGATTTATCCATTCACCTACTGAAGGACATCTAGGTTACTTCCAAGTTTTGGTGATTAGACTTAGCTGTTATAATCATCAATGTGGCAGTTATTTTGTGGACATAAATTTTCCTAACTCCTATGGGTAAATACCAAGAAGTGCAATTGCTAAATCATATTCCAAGAATATGTTTGCATATTCTATTCCAAAGTGGCTGTATCATTTTGCATTCGTACTAGCAATGAATGAGAGTTCCTGTTATTCCACATCCCCACTGACATTTGGTTTTTTTCATTTTGGCCATTCTAATAGTTTGTGGTAGTATCTTAGAGTTGTTTTAACTTGTATTTCCCTGATGACATTTGATGTGGAACTTTTTTTCATATGTTTGCCATTTGCATAAACCCACAAAATGTACAACACCAAGAATGAACCCTAATGTAGACCATGAACTTTGGGTGATTACGATGTGTCAACGTAGATTCACAAATTATAACAAATGCACCACTCTGGCGGGGGTATATTGATAATGGGAGACGCTACACACATGTGAGGACAGGGAGTTTATAGGGAACCTTTTGTACCTTCCTCTCAATTTTGCTATAAACCTAAAACTGCTCTTAAAAAAAATAAGGTCTTTAAATATGAAAAAGAAAAGCCATCATAAAAACGCATCAACAAATAATTATACACACACTTGACAGAAATGGAAAATACTGAGTCTCAGCAGAAAAACAGAAGATATAAAGAAGAACCAAATGCCTTGTCAATTTTTGCCATTCTAACCGGCGTAAGGTGGTATCTTAATGTGGCTTTGATTTGAATTTCCCTGATGGCTAATGATTTTGAACATTTTTTCATGTGTCTGTTAGCCATTTGTATGTCTTCATTGGAAAAGTGTCTGTTCATTTCTTCTGCCCATTTTATGATTTGTTTATTTGTTTCTCATGTATTGAATTTGAGAAGTTCTTTGTAGGTCTTGGATACCAGTCTTTTATCTGTAGCATCATTTGCAAATATATTCTCCCATTCCGTGGGCTGCCTCTTAGTTTTTTTGACTGTTTCCTTGGCTGTGCAGAAGCTTTTTATCTTGATGAAGTCCCACAAGTTCATTTTATCTTTTGTTTCTCTTGCCTTTGGAGATGTGTCATGAAAAAGGTTGCTTTGGCCGATGTCGTAGAGGTTGCTGCCTATGCTTTCCTCTAGGAACTTGATGGATTCCTGTCTCACATCGAGGTCTTTCATCCATTTGGAGTTTATTTTTGTGTATGGTGTGAGAGAGCGGTCAAGTTTCATTCTTTTGCATGTAGCTGTCCAATTTTCCCAGCACCATTTATTGAAGAGACTGTCTTTTTTCCACTGGATGTTTTTTCCTGCTTTGTCAAAGATTAGTTGCCCAAAGAGCTAGAGTCCAGCCATTGAACTACCGGGTATTTACCCCAAAGATACAGACGTAGTGAAGAGAAGGGCCATATGCACCCCAATGTTCATAGCAGCATTGTCCACAATAGCTAAATTGTGGAAGGAGCCGAGATGCCCTTCAACAGATAACTGGACTAAGAAGTTGTGGTCCATATATACAATGGAGTTATTACTCAGCTATCAAAAAGAACGATTTCTCAACATTTGCTGCAACATGGACGGCATTGGAGGTGATAATGCTAAGTGAAATAAGTCAAGCAGAGAAAGACGATTATCATATGATTTCTCTCATCTATGAAACATAAGAACTAGGAAGATTGGTAGGAGAAGAAAGGGATAAAGAAAGGGGGGGTAATCAGTAGGGGGAATGAAGCGTGAGAGACTATGGACTCTGAGAAACAAACTGAGGGCTTCAGAGGGGAAGGGGGTGGGGGAATGGGATAGGCTGGTGACGGGTGGTAAGGAGGGCACGTATTGCATGGTGCACTGGGTGTTATATGCAACTAATGAATCATCGAACTTTACATCAAATTTAAAAAAATTAAAATAAAAAATGAAAAAGAAAAGAACCAAATGGAAATACTGGAACTAAAAAATACAATAACCAAAATAAAAACACAATGTATGTATGTATCATAAACTCTAAAAGTCAGAATTACAAAGAATATCCTAAATCCAAGATTAAAAGAGTTAACAACTTATTTCTTTCCTCTAGCCTCAAGGATGGCTATGACTAACTCAAGAAATTGTTAGGAGTATATTTGCAGTGGTTCCAAGATAAATAATAATCTCCAGCTAAGGATTTATCCTGGTCAAGTACCTGCAACTAACTTAAAATTATTTATCAAGTAATAAAGAATAGATATTGATAAGATACAGGGCACTGGAGAATGGGCCCTACTACTGTATCCCTAAAGAGGCTACTTAATAAGCTGTATAAAAGTTGAGGGCACCCTGAAACTAATAGTTTCCTTAAATTGAGATGGTTAACCCACACAGTCTTATCTCCCAATCTCCATGAATACATCAAGTGTGAAGTAACTAGGATATTGGAATCTGTGCCTGAAAGTCATAAAACCCCTGCTATGTTGTTGTTGTGCATGCTGTTTCCTTGTATATCTGTATTTTTCCTAATGTTAAATTGCCTTAAAGCGGCATGAAGCGGGGCGCCTGGGTGGCTCAGTCTGTTAAGCATCTGCCTTCAACTCAGGTCATGGGATTGAGCCTCCTGTTGGGCTCCCTGCTCAGCAGGAAGCCTTCTTCTCCTTCTCCCTCTGCCTGCCACTCTCCCTGCTCCTGTGTGTGCTCTCTCTCTGTCAAATAAATAAATAAAATCTTAAAAAAAAAAAAACAAAGCTGCATGAAGCCTATTGTGTCTTGTGAGTTTGGCTGCTACTCCAAAACCAGACCACTGCTGCAAAACAGGCATTGCACAAGAAAATATCAATTGATTTCTTATATGCCTGAAACAAGCAGTTAGAAGGTATATTGCAGAATAGCATCCTTAAAAAGTATAAAACAATGTTAGAAAAAAATGTACATCAATAGTTAATGATGGCAAAGGTGAAATGAGATAAGCATTTTCTTACTCTTCTTTGGTAGGAATCTAACATAATATACTCTTTCTAGGGAAAAAGTGATATCTATTAAAATGAACCTTTAAAATATTCCTTTGGGGGGGGCACCTGGGTGGCTCAGTCAGTTAAGTGATCAACCCTTCATCTCAGGTCTTGATCTCAGGGTCGTGAGTTCAAGCCCCATGTTGGGCTCCACACCCAGTGTGGAGCCTATCTAAAAAAAATATGATTAAATTAAAATAAAGTACTCCTGTCTTTTTAACCATTCATTTCATTTCTAAGAATGTTTCTTAATGAAATAATCAGGGCCTAGACAAATATACATGAACAAAACTACTCATCACAGTGTTATAATTTTAAAAAAAGATTTCTAGAAAGGTAAATAAATATGCCTTATTTTTACTGGTCATTATAAAATAATGTTTTTGAAGAATGTTAAATAGTGGGGTGCCTGGGTGGCTTAATCAGTTAAACGTCTGATTCTTGATTTTGGCTCAGGTCATGATTCCAGGGTCATTGAGATCAAGCCCAGCACTGGGCTCCATGCTCAGCATGGAGTGCGCTTGAGATTCTCTCTCCCTCTCCCTCTGCCCCTCTGACTCATGCTCTCTCTTTCTCTCTTACTCTCACTCTAAAATAAATAAATAAATCTTTAAAAAAAATGTTAAATAGCTTAAGGCAAGATTAAAGATAGAGAGCTAAAGGAAAAGAGCAGAATCCAAGACTGCATGCACAGCATAATTTCAGTTGTGTTATATACATACCACTCAAGCACGTATGTTGAAAATATACTAAAATATCAACCATTTTCTTTCAGAGAGTAAGATCATGCGTAATTTTTGTTTTCTTTGTACACCACTAAAATTTAATATCCATGAGAGCAAAACTGTGTCTGTCTTGTTCCCTGTTATATTTTTAGAATGCCTCATATAATACTAAGTGCTACAGAAATACATCTTAAATGAGCATTTTCTCCATTTTCTAAAATAAGTATTTACAACTTTTTATTATGGCAAATTCAATCATTATTTTTAAATGTGTGCATGTATTTATAATCTGTACTTGAATAAATTCTATTCACTAATTTATAAATGGGCAAATTTCTGTATATAGGAATTTATGCATCATATAATTCTAATCCAAAAATCTTGCTTTCAATCTCAAGTCTGTATACCCAGAACAACAAACATTTATTTGATTATTTCCTTTGCTCAAAAAAGAATATTTAGGAAGTATATCTATTTCCAGAATCTTTTTGACTTTACATTTTCCCCCTTATTCTCAATTTCTGCACCAAAAAAATATGTAGTAAGATAAATAATATAATTCAGGAGGATAAACTTGGGCCTCATTAATGAAATGTTTTCATAGAGATAAGCCTTCTTTCTTAATAAATACGAATTTAAAGTATATGTGAAATGAAGTTCTAATTGATTATCAGGATTACACAATAATACAGAAACCCTTAAACAAAGTTTCATTCAGTAATACGTGTGGAGCTTTGTGATTCTCCATGAGAAACACTGGGTCCAAAGAACAGATGTTTGACAAACTTCTTGACTGCAATGGTGAAGGTCAGTTCAAACTAGTTTCTGCAAAAAGGAAATTTAATGATTTACTGAATCAGGAAGCCATGGATATATATGACATCTGGCACAGCAAAACGAATAGGTTCAAACAATATTATCAGGGCTCTCTTTCTCTCTCCACTTCATGACTCTATTACTCTACTTATCTACATTCTTCATGTGGCTATCGTCACATGGTAGTCCATATGGCCACCAGCAAGCCAACCATATCTTTTCAGCTTAACATCCCCAGCTTAACATTTCCAGAAATAGAATTTCACTCTCCATCCATATATCAATCCTATGGAATTCTCTGCTTTCCCCTTACCCAAAGTCGGTCAAACTCAAGGTTTAAGGCATAGTCCTCCAGACTGCCAAATCTGCCCAAGACTTCTGACACCAACTGCAATGATTAAGCCAAAGTGCAAAATCAGAGGGAACAGTCCCCACAAGACTGCTTTTTAGACACTATCCACAAGTTCAGGGGTTCCAAAGGGCTATGCTCACTTCAGACCAGCTAGTTATAAATTCAGGGGTTCCCATGTCCACCTTCAGTTTCAATAATTCACTAGAACAACCCACAGGACTCAGGAAAATATTAGACTTATCATTATAGTTTTGTTTTGTTTTGTTTTGTAGCAAAAGGATACATGTTAGAGCCAGCCAAAGGAAAAAAATGCATAGGGGAAAAGTCTGGATGATGTGTGATATATATATAAATATATATATATAAATATATATATATATATCTTTGCATACACACACACACACAGAGGAATATTATTCAGCCATAAAAAGAATGAAATCTTGCCATTTGCAATAATATGGATGGAGCTAGAGAGTATTATGCTAGGTGAAATAAGTCACTCAGAGAAACAAATACCATATGATTTCATTCATATGTGAAATTTCAGAAACCAAACAAGCAAAGGGAGAAAAATAAGAGAGAGAGGAAAACCAAGAAACAGACTCTTAACTATAGAGTACAAAGTGATGGTTACCAAAGGGGAGGTGGGTGGAGGGATGGGTTAAATAGGTGATGGGGATTAAGGAGGGCACCTGTTATGATGAACACCAGGTGTTGTATGGAATTGCAGAATCACTATATTGTAAACCTGAAATTGATATAACACTGTATGTTAACTAACTAGAATTAAAACAAAAATTTTAAAAAGTTAATCTTTATCATAGGTATGTATGTATAGGAAAAAACATAGGATATATAGGGTTTGGTACTCTCCGTGGTTTCAGGCATCCACTGGGGGTCTTAGAATATATCCACTGTGGATAAGGGGGGATTACCATACTTCATTATCTAAAAATATTCAGACTTTAAAAACTAATAGATGTCTTAAGGGAGGTAGGAAGAAATGATTCTAAAAAAACTATCATTAGAAACTAATCAAATCAAAATCTAAGTAAAATGTTAAGCATACATATAAAAGATCTACTTGAAAAGTATGGTTTCAATAAGTATTTGTCTGTAGCATGAACTTTAAAATTAGGAATACATTTTTCCATTTCTTCTTTCCTTTGAAGTGTAATGCCTAATAAAAACAACAGTTGTTATTTGTTAAAGAAAAACATGACTCCATAAAGAAAACATCAGTTTTCTTATTTATAAAATCAGGTTATTACTTATCTACTATATAGGATTATTAAGAAGATTAGAGAAAATATTTCTAAAATGCCACGCACAATCTCTGGCATCTACTAGATAGTATCAAAGTAAGATCTGTTGTTGCCACTGCTGTAGCTCCAAATTAAAAGTCACACCTCATATTTGGCAAGTAAGATAATCAAATTTATGATCACTACCTGGGAAAAGCAGAACTCAGAAGAATCACTTCCCAGTGCTTAAGAATGACAGTGAAGTGCATAAAGAAAAGAGATTTGAGTTGGGAAACAAAAGTCCTGATTTCATGCTTCCTTCCAACCACTTATGTACTAAGGAACCATGGGCAAGTCACTGAACTGGCTTCAACTATTACAGATATAAAGTGGAGATAACAGTCCTTATTTTCCTATCTTACTGGATTCTTCATGTCATATATTGAGAAAGTATTATGCAAAAAGAGTGGCACCAGTAGTTATGACTATTTTTTTGCTGTGTGCATATAAAAGAATATCACATAAGTAAGGCAAAATATGTAAACTTCAATTGCTTGCATAATTATTATGTCAAGAGAGGAAAGTTGTTTGCATTACTCCACAAACATAAGAGACACCTCACCACATTTTAAAAAAGCATAAAATGTTAATGATATGTCTAGTAATACATGTTAGGTCAAGGTTCAGAATTTATGACTAAGAAGATATAACAGATGGCTATAAACTTATATATTTAGCAATAATAGCAGAATTAACCAATGCCAATGCTATCAACCAGAATATTGACACTAGCACAGTATGATAGAGGATTATAAAGACCATCTTCTGAATACCCAAGCTCCAAGTTCCATGGGAACAAATTTCCCAGGTCACATAAGATATATTTAGTTTTATTATATTAAGGGTCATATAATTTAAACAATCACTTTTGGCCTCAATCAGTTAGCAGAATTTCTAAGTTGTGGCCAAAGAATAATGTAGGTCCCATGGCAAGGTTCCTCATTAATAATAACCGTCTTCCCTTTTCCAACTGAAAATGTCAAAGGACTGTACTGATAGAATTTTCCATACAATCTGAGCATCACAATATATTTCAATGAACAATGCTTCAAAGCCAGACTCCCAGCTGGGAAATCTTCAAGCCACCTTTGACTCCTCTGTCTCTTCAAGCCCTCACATTCAATGTTATTAAATTTCCTGGATATTTCCTTAAGATAACTCTCAAATTTGTTCCTTTATCTCCATATTCACTGCCACCATCATAGTCCACATCACTACCTTTTGCCAATACTCTAGTCTCCAGTTTTTTTCCCCTTCAATCAGCCTATATATCCCTGCCCATTTATCTCCCTAAAATATTGCTTACATCCTGCCACATGCTTGCTACAGAGCCCATACTCAAGTCAATCCTTTTATCCCAGGGGAGGAGCATTTAAAAAGCACCGATGCCCAAGTCCTACATAAAGAGGTTCTGATTTAACTCATCTGGGACAGAGCCCAGACATTACTTTTTCTTTAAAAGTTCCTCGGGTGTTTCTAATGTACAAGCAGGTTTCGGAACCACTTCGATGAATCTCTAGCACCTATTAAGTCAAACTAGGACTCATGTAGCAGACACTGCAGGTGCTCTCCTGAGATTCCCTCCCATCCCTTTGACCTTTCTATGTGCCCATCCCATGGCTTCAGTGTGCTTGTCTCTAATAGCCATCAACACATGCCACTCTTCTGATGACTGCTCTTGTGTGACTAGCGCTATTGCATCCTTGCTGTGGTAGAGACAACAGAAAGGGCCTGGGGATTTATATCCCCTGGAGTAGCTCTTAGTCAATGCCTAAGTAATGTGGGAGTATGAATGCCTAGCTCCCTTGCCTGGATCTGGGCATATTCTGAGGTGTAATTTACACTTCAGAACTCCCTGGCAGATCAGACTAAGACAAAGACTTTACCTAAAAACACATACACCCTTGCTTGGCTTTTTCCCCTTCCCTTCACTCCCTTACTCGTTTCATCTGGGAGCACTTCCTTAAGAAATCATTTGCACACAAAACCTTATAATAAGGTCTGCTTATGAAGAATCCAACCTGTTTGACATCTTGCTCAAAACAATTCATAACTTGGCCCCACCATGTTTCCTGCAAATATTCGTCATGTACCAGGGGTGCTAGATTCCTCATCAATTGTACTTACCCACAGTACTCTTTAAATCTATTATTCCCAAGTGACCTCTGTGACTATCAAAACTTCCTTTCAAAAACAAACTCTAGATATTACTCCCACCCCCTGCATAGCCCAAAGCCCTGCCCATGATAGGTGCTCAATAAATGTGGTTTGAACTGGTGCTGCCTTCCCCATGAAACTTGTTTTGACAATTCTAGCACACATAACCCTAGCTGTATTCTCCAACTTCTATATTTAATATCATATCCACATTCATTTGTTGACTTATTCAACAGATATTTTTGTGATTACTATGCCCCAGGAACTGTGCTCATCATGGGAAATGAAACAGTGCGTATAGATTTTTCTGTCCCCATGGAGCTTACAGTCAAGTTAAGAGTACAGATATTAAGCAAATAATCACACTAATAAATGTTGATTTATAACCATGAACATCCAAGGTGACATAAGTGGTGCTGTGAGAGAACATAAAAAGTAATAAATGTCCTTACCTAGGACTTCTCTGAATAAATAATGAAGAAGTGATGACCTAAAATTATTGTCCTGTTCTCTATTTTAGGGATTCTTGATCCCACCCCCTGAAACTGCATACAAATTTTGTGTGACCATGTATCATTCTTTTAATAGGTTTTCAAGAGGTCCATAACCAAAAATGTTGCACAATGCCAATCCTATACAAAACATGCCATGTTTATTAACTGCCTCCCACGTGTGCCCTGTCTGTAGGTCCCTGTTCATAGAAATGTTATTTTCTTTTGTATTTGATATCATTTAGTATAATTTTAGACATATGTTCATCACTTAACAAATATTTGTTTTTCTCCCCCTGTTTTTAGCCTGAGGATTTCCACAGAACGCAGACTCTCAAAAACAAATAAGGAAGGTGTCTTTATTTTCTTTATTGAATAATAAGAGCCCGTTTTGAGCAGTTGTAGGTGGGGTGAAAATGATTATCTTCGCTTTGTTTGGCTACCAGGAAAACAAGAGCAACAAAACAGGATTTGCATGTTAAAACCTGCTTGTACTAGGCTAGTGCCAAACGATTGTCGATTGTCGATTGTCACTACATAGGCTTCAGCCTTCTGCTTCTTCAGGGATTTAACACTTTTCATCCTAGGAACTCCCTGCTGCTTTTCCCATCCCCAAACCTTAGCTGCCCTAAAAGTATGTTTGTTACCTAAAAGGTAAAAGCAAAAATCATTAATTTCATGCACAAAAAGTGAAGGCTGATTTCTTAATCAAGTATACTGGTCAATTTCAAAGAAAAATAGAACGAAAAAATAAAATTTAATTTGAAATGCCACTGAAAAATATCTGTGACTACATGTGCATTGAAAATAAATGTTACAGCAATAAGGAGGGCACATGATCTGATGAGCACTGGGTATTATACACAACTAATGAATCACTGAACACTACATCAAAAACTAATGATGTACTATATGTTGGCTAATTGAACTTAATAATATTAAAAAAAGAAAAGCAATGTTATATATGTAGAGACTAAAAAATTAATATGCATTTATATAATAGAAATACTTTAAATTTGTATACTTCTAAATGCATTTATACATGTTACAGATAGAAAAATGTATATATAAACCACAATGCCTGACATCAAGAAACACATGAACGTAAAAAAAGAAAATAAGATTATACCACATTCCAATATATTTCTAAGGTATTGTTAAAAAACAATTTCAACAACTTGTATTTGAATCTCAGGTCCAGACCTGCATGGTGAAAAATGTACAAAACACAAAAACACAGAAAAATATTAAGGCAATAATTAAACTGAATAATCAAAAGACAAAAAAGCATCAAAAATCTAAAGCGGGGGAAAAGACTTGTTTAATTCCACCATCTCACTCCATGCTTCTCTTAAACTTGAAGCTCAGAGTCTCAAAGATTGGCTGTTACTAGAATATCCTGAACATTTGACACCATATGCACACATCAATATTTTAACAGACTGCCTTTCCTGAATGGTCCAAGAACCAAACACCAAATTTTAAAAATTTATTTCCTTCTCCCACAGGCTGACAACCCCTGTGCCCCCATACTCTTGCTCAACACTTCCATCCTGGATATGCTGCTGCTAAAGGAAGAAGACATCAGATGCAAACAATATTGGCACTTAACAACAACTCAGGTATAAAATCTGATCAAGGAGTTGAAATCCACGGTTCATTCTGAAAGCAAGATTTGATTTATGGTTTCTTACTGCTGGGTTCTCCTTTCATGTTAACATATATAATTAAATGCATGCTAAGTAGTTAGATATTAGAAACCAAGTCTCAAAAACTACTTTAAGAAGGAAGCATCAGGTACCAGATTGCTTTCCAACCAGGGAATGACGACAGAGTATAAAAGAGTATAAGGCCATCTAATTTTGCCATCAATTGCTTCTACTTTTTAGGGCCTTTGAGCCTTAATCTGTTTCTTAACATGTCCTCCCAGGAATGTCACACTCCCATGGACACAGTCAACAATTCTCCGCATTAATTCTATTCTCTCTTCTGCTGCTCCAATGCAAGTAAAGGAAAAAATGATTTTACTATAAATAAGGGCAGCTTTAACTCCCATTTTTAAGTAATTTATTCTTAAACAACAGCATTTTAATTATTAATGGCAAATTACCTGCTACACATTTCACGAGTGATGAAGACTAACCAATATATTGATATCCCAAAGTAGACATTTGCGGGCCTCAATTAACGCTAACTTGCCTATTCTAACCATGAGGTATTTCGCATGACATCACAGAACTGAAAGAAATACTTAGTAGCCATTTAGTCCTGTATTTTGCAACTCCTCTGTCTGGAACTCCACATACACTGAAAGACTATTACAATTTTCTTTCCTTCCCTACTGACAGTTCTAGCCAGGGAGAGGGGAATGAAGGTGATGGTAACTATAGTAGAAAGGAGATAAGCTGATGAGTATGATGGAGGAGGTTTCACATTCACATGTGTGTGGTATATATAATGGGATCGTGGATGAGTGCTATGGATGAAACGATGTCTAGAGGCTAAGAAATTGGCAGCTTCACTCTGCCCGAAGAAGGTTCACTGGGCTGTCAATGACCAGGGAAGATTCACCAAAAGTGATGGGAAAGGCCCTAAATGTTTTTAGTTCACTTCATTGTCAGCCCAAGTGAGCCATTGTTCAAATAAGATTCATACTTGGGTTGCTTTCACTATACAAATAAAACAACCCAAGAATTTTTCTGTAACAATGGATTTTTTAATTGGCATATTAAATCCCTTCCTCCCCCTACCTCCAAGCCAAGGCACCCCTCCAATGACTTTGATTAATCCTTTTGTAGAATTATGAACTTGGAGAGCTTTTTAAAGGAGAAAGGGATTGAACGCCAGGTGGGATTTAGCCAAAGCTGTCACAGCTCTGGTTGTTACCCCTCATAATCCATCTTGCTGAATCAAAAAGCAAACTGTGAACAAACAGCTTAGGCAGTTTGTTTGAAGATACACTCCTGTCTTTCTAGGAGGGATTAAGTCATGGCTACAGTTTGTTTGGAAAATGATTATCCACATGAAAATTATTAAATTCATGTGGCATCTCTTTGAGCCAAAATGTTTTATAACTTTTCATCTCTGGATCACAGTGATAATAATGCTGTAGTTTTATACTGAAACACAGATCCTTTCCACAGTCTTTCAGAACATTGTTAAATTTTTTGCATTCGCCACAAGAATACATAAGATGTTGACTTTCAAACGTTTAAATAATAAGGATTCAGGCTCTGCCTTTTAAAGAGGAATCACAACCATACCAGATGTGGAGAAAAGGGGATTATTTTAGCATTTATTCCAAACGCTGGGCTCCATAAAAGCCACATTGTGCCCTCCTGCAACAGGGGAAACAGATTAGGTAGTTAAGGACTTGGGCAAGAAGGAAATAATAAAGCCGACCCTGTGATATATTTCAAAAGTAAAGTGTTTTCCCTTGGAATGGGAATTTTCATCATGGTAAATGGATCTAAATCTTAGAATACAGTATAACCTCTTTAACTATCTAAGCAATAAGCCTCCTGTGTACCACCAAATACTCCATTTTTGATATTCAAGGTATTTTTGGTATTCAAGTAATCCCTGAATTGAGATGGGGGCAGGGAGATTATTCAATACTAAACGGTTGCTATGTATCAGGCACCATAGCAGGTCTTAGATAAACAGGATTAATAAAACATTGGCCCTCTCTTCTTGAGCTCATAGGCTAGTAAAGGAGACAAAAACAAGAGACTATTAAGCATTATGATAAAAACCACAATAGAAGGGTAACCATTGGGTTGAATAAGCAGAACTCCACAGAATACAGGGAGGGGGGCCTTCATCTGTTCCCTTCACAGGCTCTTTGTAACCAATCTACAGACTCATTTTTCTCTTGCCCTTTGAGGGAAAAGTTGGGTGAAAAGAGGTCAGTAATTAAAATATCCAGTCCAGTTTATTATTGATTAATAAATACCAACTTCATTTGAAGTTAAAAGTTCCCTCCGCCAAATTAGTAGTACTTTCAGGGTGGGAGAGGAGAGAATGCTATGGTCTTCCTTTTCTCTATTTCCCCACCTTCCATTTTCTTACCCATCCCATACCCAGCTGCACATACAAATTTGCCTCTGCTTTCATCAAGGATGGAGTCAGCCAAACAAGAGAAGGCAGTATCTAGAAAGGTCTTGACTTGACTAGTACCATTAGAATCTGAACAAAATAGATTCTTTCTCTCAGAAGGTGCTTTTATGTATGTATGTATTTATTTATTCCACAAATATTAACTGAACACCAATTACATTCTAGGCACTGTTCCAAACACTGGAGACACCTAATAAGAAAAACAAAGCCTTTGAGTCTATGGACTTTATAGCATAGTGGGGGCTATAAGTAGACATCGACATGCTGTAAGTTGACAAGTGTTATGGAAAAAAATTAAACAGGATAAAGGAGAAAGGGAGGATGAAAAGGTAGATGCTATTTTACTTAGGTCAGTCAGAAAACCTCTTTCTGATAAGGTGATATTTGAGCAGAGACATGGAAAAAAAAAAAAGCTGAAGGATTTAAGCTAAGCAAATGTCAGAATAAAGCGGATTCTAGCCTGAGACACTAATTATTGCAAAGGCCCTGAGGTAGGCAAATGCTTGATACATTGTAAGAACAGCAAGATGGCTAGTAGCATAGTTAGAGTAGAATGAGGGAAGGAAAGAATGTTGGAGATGAGGCCACAAAAGTAGAGGGCAGTTAGAGCAATATGGAAGGAACTCAAAGGCCACTGGGCTTTTTTCTCAGTCAAAAAGAGAAGCTTTTGGAAGTTCTGAGCAGAGATGTAAAACGATACATGTTTTTTAAAAAATCACCCTGGCTTCAAGGTAGAGAATAGACTGTAAAGTAAGCATGGAAGCAGGAAGACAACTGGGAAACTACTATAAGAATTCAGATCAGAGATGATGATGGCTTGAACCATTATGATAGAGGAGAAGGAAATAGAATTGGACAGATTCTGTATAAAGGATTTAATGATGGACAAATTATGGGACATAAAAGTGAGAAAGAAATCAAAGCTGACTCTAAACTTTTGGCCTGAGAAACCCGAAAAAGGATGTTGTTATTCACAGAGATGGGGGAAAAATGTGAGAAGATAAGGTTTGATTAAAAAGAAACAAGCAGGGATAACTCACTGGCTCAGTCGATTAAGTGTCTGCCTTCCACTCAGGTCATGATCCTAGGGTCCTGGGATCAAGTCCTGCATTGGGCTCCTTGCCCAGTGGGAAGCCTGCTTCTCCCTCTGCCTGCTGTTCCCCTGCTTGTGCTCTCTCCCTCTCTCTGATAAATAAAAAAAAAAATCTAAAAAAAAAAACAAACAAAAACAAAAAAATAAAAACAAGATTTTACTTTGTATATGTTAAGTTTAAGCTTCCTCTTTGATGTCTAAAATAAATATAGAAATAACCTGTTCAATAGTGAACACTGGAGTTCAGAGAAGTCCAGCCTAGCCAGCACATACATCATATTTAAAGACAAACAGGGAAATATATGGGTGAAGAAGTGATGTCAGGCCAAACACCTGAAAAAGAATAGTTGATAGTATATGTAAGATACTTTAAATTAATTAGGAAGAAATATGTTATCATTAATAAATCAAATATCACCTTTAACTAAATATTCCTTAATTTTAAAACATGTAAGTGTGAAAAAGTATAACATTTTATATCTAATTCCAATGTTAACCATAAACCTTGGAAAGTAAAATAGTAGCTGGCAGCTTAGAAAATTACCAAAGAGATTTTCCAACTAAAGAAAAAAAAAATTAAATAAATGCTTAAAGTATGAAAAAGTCTAACATTTTATATATGATTCTAATGTTAACTATAAATCTTGGAAAGTAAAATAGTATCTGGCAGCTTAGAAAATCATCAAAAAGATTCTCCAACTAAAGAGAAAAAAATTTTAAATAAATGTTTAAAATAAATTCATAGAGGGTTGCTCATAGTTGCAACTTGGAATCCGTTGCTTTTATTGCCATTAAAGATGTAAAGTCAGTAATATTTTTTATAAAGACAGTTTCATATCAAATAGTTCATTTCCCTCATTTGAAGTATGATTATCTGCTAAGATGTCAAATTAAGATTTTGCTTCTCTTGACAGTGATAACACAGCATAAATACCTACAAATATGAAATTAGAGTTTCTACTCCATTTGACATTTTCTAAGGGATACATTAACATTAAACTATCAAATAAAACTCAATCATATATGTTTTCATGTTACATGATTATTGCCCCTAGTACAACCCAAGTCAGAAACAGGAAAAATTAATATTGGTCTACCAAATATCACTAGTGCTCTCTGTTTTAAGAATAATAGGAGGCTTGTTAAATGTCAATTATATCTTAATTAAAATAATAATTGTAATGGGAGCCAGATTTCTCACTATTGGAGAAGGCGATTACAAATATGGAAAGGGAAAAAACCTAAAATTAACCCTGAAATGTTGGATATTTTACTGGAATTAGAGATGTTAGTGTAAACTCATAGTTTTTAATGCATATAGATATAGTATAAATACAGATGCATACTGTGTGCATGTACAATGAGAAGGCATGGGAGCAATAATACTCCAGTAACAATGAACACACTTAGCACTCTTAGCACCCATATATTGGCTTCTAAATACCATACTCCAGCAAACAGAACCAGGATATCTTAGAGAAATGGCTGTTTATAGGACTGGTGCAGGGAAAGTACCAAATGGTCTTGATATATATATATATATATATGATATATATAAGAAAGTAAGAAAATGTTCAAAGAATGATAGAGATATGTCAAAAGTACCCAGAAGTTAGTTTGAGGGGCTCCCACTGTCCAAACCTATGACAATATGAACATCAAAATAAATATTGATAATAACAGACTCTAATTATCTAAATAAGTTAGAAAACCATGAGCCCATCTGAACAGAAATGAATAAATGAATGAAGATTGGAAAGTTTGATGAATAAAAAGATATGTACATAGTCTCAAACAACTCCTCACAAAATAGTAATTACAAAGAAAAAAGTATAAAAGTCTGGTACACAACACCTTAATCAAATGATTAAATTGAACATTATCAGTAGTAGGATTAATATTGATAAATATAAAATTCATAGGACAAAATAAGAAATCAGTCTCACTTGTGTGTTATTCCTACCAAAGACATATACCCTAAAACTAAATATGAGGAAACATCAGACAAATCCAAACTAAAAGATATACTATAAAATTAATGCTTTGTAATATATAGCATTTATGACTATCAAGCATCAGCTGAAGAACTCTTCCAGACTAAAAGAGACTACTTTTCATTACAGATCTTTTCAATATTTTTTTACCAAGTGCATGTACTTCCTATTCAAAAGTTTATTCATTAAAAATTTTAAGCAAACAATTTGAAAACTGCAAAGAGTTTGACCCAGAAATTACATTTCTAGGTATATACTCTAGAAAATGACTTGAAAACATGCACAATGAGGCATATACAAAGGTGTTCATGGCAGCATTATTTATAATAATGAAAAACAGGAAACAAATGAGCAGCAATCTAAAAAAAAACAAACAAAAAACAAAAACTACTGAATATCCATTTAAAGAAATACTATGCAGCAGTTAAAAGGAATGAGGGATATCTACGTGCACTGTTATGGGTGGATTGACAAGCTATCTGTTGAATTAAAAAAAAAACATGCTGCAGAGCAATATGCATATTATGATACCTTTTTATGTGAAATAAGTAAACTATACATATTCTAGGTGAATGAATAGCACAGAGTGTATACCAGACTGATGACAGTGGTAGAGTGTTTACCTCCTAGGAAAGTGTGATCAGTGGGGGTCTTTAAACTTATGGAGACTGTTTTAAATTTTTAATTTAGATAATTTAATCATACATTACTTATATTTTAAAAAGTAATTAAAAAAAAAAAAAAAACCTGACCTAAAGTAGCTTGCAGTCTATTTTGGGAATGTAGTGAAAATGAGAACTCTAGTGTTTCTCTTCTGTCAAGCATATTTTTCCATCCAATTCACCTGATCTTTCAGGAAGTATACTCCCACTTCATGTTATCTCATGGAGCAATGAACCCAGTGCCATTCTGATCATAAAGGTGGGCCCATAACCTAGTCTGGCCCATCAATATCTCTGTCCCTATGACCACATTTTTGGTTCAGGAATTAGCAAATATTCCATATGGAGTAAATTACTTTGGGTTAGATTTCTATCCACTTGCATCCAAAACAGTTCTGACAAATATAGGGAGACATACATTTAAACAGATATTTCCAACAGAATAAAACAAGTAAAAGAGAAACAATAAAAGAGAAACAGAGACACTATATGAAGTGGCATACTATTTAAGACAGACTGTAATATATTAAAGATATGTATGATAGGGGCGCCTGGGTGGCACAGCGGTTAAGCGTCTGCCTTCAGCTCAGGGCGTGATCCCGGCGTTATGGGATCGAGCCCCACATCAGGCTCCTCTGCTATGAGCCTGCTTCTTCCTCTCCCACTCCCCCTGCTTGTGTTCCCTCTCTCGCTGGCTGTCTCTATCTCTGTTGAATAAATAAATAAAATCTTAAAAAAAAAAATAAAAAAAAATAAAGATATGTATGATGAACAATAAAGTTACCACTAAAAAGCACAGAATTAATAAGCCCCAATAATAAATGATATATAAAATATTCAATCCAAATATGGTTGAAATATATGAAAGAATTACAAATAATACAAAGAACAAAGAACAAATGAATAGCAAGAAAATAGATTCAAACCCAACTAAATCAATATCACATTATACATAGTCTACGTTAGCTTTCTATTGCTGCCGTAACAAATTACCACAAACTTAGTGTCGTGAAACAATACAAATTAATTCTCTTACAGTTCTGAACAATAGAAGTCTGGTACAAGTCTCATCAGGCTAAAACCAAGATCTGCAAGATGTATTCCTTCCTGGAGACTCTCTGAATCTGCTTCCTTGGTCATTCAAGCTGTTGGCAGAATTAAGACCCTTCCAATTGTAGAACCGATGTCTATTTACTTTCTATCAGCTGAGGGCTGTTATAGCTTCTAGTACCTGCCTGAATGCCTTGGGTCAGGGTTGCCTTCCCCATTTCCAAAGCCAGCAACAGAAGATCAAAGACTCTCTCATGTTTTGAATTTCTTCTACCTCTCCTTCTGTCTTCAAATATATCTGATTATTGCTGGGAATAGTTCTCAGATATTACGGGTTCACACCGGACCCACATGGCATTCCAGGATCTCCCTATTTTAAGGCAGCTGATAAATACTCTTAATTCTATCTGAAAACTTAATTATCTTATACCATATAAAGTAACATATTCATAGGTTCCAGGGATTAAGACCTGAACATCTCTTGGGGGCCATTATTCTACCTACCACCTGTCTAAACATTCACTAAAAGATGGAAACTTGGGGCACCTGGGTGGCTCAGTCAGTTGGGTGTCCAACTCTTAATTTCAGCTAGGGTCATGATCTCAGGATTATGGGATGGGACCCTGCATCAGGCTCCACACTGGGCTGGGAGCCTGCTTAGGAGTCTCTCCCTTTCCTTCTACTCCTTCCCTCTCTCTCTTCCTCTCTTAAAAAAAAAAAAAAAATTAAAACTAAGAAAAGACAGGAACTGTTAGATTGGATTAAAAAGCAAGACCTAATTACATATTGCCTACGAAAACCACACTTCAAATACAAAGAAACAAACTAATTTTTTTTTAAACCATCCTAATCAAAACAAAGCTGGACAGAGGAAAGTGATGCAAAATGGTAGAAGAGGGGACTCCAGGAAGCTTTGAAAAGTTCTTCAATACACCAGAGAATCTAGAAGCCACAGACATACACATGGCAGGACATATGTACTGAAAAGACCTGAGAAAACAATACCCTTTCACCTGTAGCTAATCTTTAGGCTCAACAAAACAGGAAGTGAGTGCTCCAGCACACAGCTAATCTGCAAAGACCTGGAGTCTTTTCCTTCCTCTCCTTTTTTTTTTTTTTTTTTCTTTTCTTCCCAGTCATTTAAGAAAATCTCTAACAAACCACTAGCTGAGCACTAAGCCAAAAAAACAGACACTTCAAAGACCACACACAACAAAGAATAGTCTTAACATTGATATACCTAATAACAAAGTTTCAAAGTACATGAAGAAAAACCAGCACTTCAAGGAGAAATAGATAAATCCACAATTACAGTCAAAGATTTATTTTATTTTTTATAATAATATTTTTTATTATATTATGTTAGTCACCATACAGTACATCCCTAGTCCTTGATGTAAAGTTCCATGATTCATTAGTTGCGTATAACACCCAGTGCACCATGCAATACGTGCCCTCCCTACTACCCATCACCAGCCTATCCCATTCCCCCACCCCCTCTCCCCTCTGAAGCCCTCAGTTTGTTTCTCAGAGTCCATAGTCTCTCATGCTTCATTCCCCCTTCTGATTACCCCCCTTTCTTTATCCCTTTCTTCTCCTACCAATCTTCCGACTTCATATGTTCCATAGATGAGTGAAACCATATGATAATTGTCTTTCTCTGCTTGACTTATTTCACTTAGCATTATCTCCTCCAGTGCCGTCCATGTTGCAGCAAATATATAGTCAAAGATTTAAATAACCCTCTCTCAGTAAGTGACCGAACAGATAAACAAAAAATCAGTATGGACATAGAATACTTGAACACACTGTCAATTTGACATAATTAACATTTATACAATACTCCACACAAGAGAAGAATGTACAAGATTTACCAAAATAGTACACATTCTATATTGAAACATAAATCACACACACACACACATCCCCAAATAAATTTAAACTATTCAAACTGGACAAAGTATGTACTTCTACCACAGAAAATTTTTTTAAATTAGTGTCAGAAAAATCTGTGAAAATCCCCCAAATATTTGGAAATTAAATAAAAACTAAATAACCTACGGATCAAAGAAGAAATCAAGGGAAATTAAAAATATTTTGAACAGAATGAAAACAAAACACAACATACTGAAATTTCTGAGATGTAGTTAAAGCAATGTTAAGAGAAAAATTCATAGTACTAGATGCCTATATTAGAAAGTCTCACACCAATGACCTTCGTTTCTACCTTAAGCAACTAAAAAAATGAAGTGCAGGAGCACCTGGGTGGCTCAGTCGTTAAGCATCTGCCTTCGGCTCAGGGCGTGATCCCGGAGTCCTGGGATTGAGCCCCACATCAGGCTCCTCTGCTGGGAGCCTGCTTCTTCCTCTCCCACTCCCCCTGCTTGTGTTCCCTCTCTTGCTGGCTGTCTCTATCTCTGTCAAATAAATAAAAAATCTTTTAAAAAAATAAATAAATAAAATTTAAAAAAATAAAAAATAAAAAGTGCAAATTAAACCCAAAGTAAGTAAAATAAAGGAAATAATAAAAACAAGAGAAGAAATCAATGAAATAGAAAACACATAACAAAAAAAGTAGAGAAAAATCAATGAAACCAAAAAATAGGTCTCTGAAAAGATTAAAAAAGAAATTAATAAAACTCTAGCCAGACTTATCAGGTAAAAACTAAAGAAGTCACAAATTACCAATATCAGGAATGAGAAGGGGAACATCACTGCAGATCCTAAACACATTTAAACAATAATAAGGGAATGTTCTCAACAATTTTTTTGCCAGTAAGTCTGAAAACTTAGGTGAAATAGATAAACTTCCTAAGAAGTGCAAACTATCACAACCCACTAATACGAAACCGGTAATTTGAATAGCTCTGTAACTGAAAAGAAAATGAATTTTTAATTTAAAAACTCCCAAAAAGAAAATCTCCAGAGTCAGAGGGTTGCACTAGAGAATTAAACGAAATGTTTAAAGAAGAATAACACCAGTTCTACATTCTACAAAATGTCTTCCATAAAATCTCTTCCAGAAAATAGAGGAGGAGGGAACACTATGTAATTTATTTTATGATATATGACTCTGATACTGAAATGACAGCGATACTATGTTCATAGGTTGGAAGATTCAACATACTAAAGATGTCAATTCTCTCTAAATTGACATACACATTTAACACTATTGCTATCAAAATCCCAGCAGATTTTTTTGTAGACAAGATTCTCTACAATTTATATGGAAAGACAAATGAACTGGAAGAGCTAACACAATTTTGTAAAAAAAGAATAAAGCAGGAAGAGTCAATCATAGACATAGCTTAATTTAAGACCTAGCTCTTTACAGCTACAATAATCAAGACTACGTGGGTAATTAACAGAGAGATAGATACATACATCGATGAAACTGAATAGAGAACCCAGAAATAGAACCACACAAAAATGTTCAATGTACTTTCGACAAAGTACAAAAGCAATTCAATGGAACAAAGCTAACTTTTTGATAAATGGTGCTGGAGCAAGTGGACATCCAAATGCCAAAAAAAGGAGCTTGGCCTAAGTCTCACACCTTACATAAAAATTAACTCAAAATGGATCACAGACTTGACTGTAACACATAAAAGTATAAAACTTCCAGAAAAAAACTGGAAAAAGTCTTCAGGATTTAAAGCTCAGCACAGAGTTCTTAAATGTGACACCAAAAAAATGACCCATAAAAGGAAAAGTCTATAAATTGATCTTCATCAAACTTTAAAACTATTGCTCTGCAAAAGACTGTTAAGAGGATGAGAAGACAAGCTAGAGACTGGGAGAAAATATTTACAAACATAAGGCTAGTATCAACAATATTAGAACTCTGAAAACTCTATGGTAAAAAAAAAAAAGCAAATAATCCAATTAGAACATGGACAGAAGACATGAAGAGACATTTCACCAAAAAGACAGATGGCAAAAAAGCCCAAGAAAAATGTTTACTATTTGTCATGCAGGAAGTGCAAATTAAAATCATAATAACATATCATTACACACGTATCAGAATGGCTAAAGAAATTTTTTTTAAATAGTGACAACACCAAATGCTGACAAGGACGAAAAGAAACTGGATCATTCATGTTGCTGATGAAAATATAAACCAGTACAGCCACAATTTCCATTTCTTAAAAAACTAAACATGCAACTCAGCAATTATACTATTGGGCATTTATCACAGAAAAATGAAGGCTTATGTTCACACAAAAACCTGTATACAGATGTTCACAGTATTTTTATTCATAACAGCCAAAAGTGAAAATAGCTCAGCTGTTGTTCAACCAATGGTTAAAAATAATAATAATAATAATAATAAACAAAAACAAAAAAAAAAAACTACATTGCATCCATGTCATGGAATATTACTCAGCAATAAAAAAGAGTGAATTACTGATACACACAACAGCCTAGATGAGTATCCAGAGAACTAAGCTGAGTAAAAAAGGCAAATTCCAGCAAGTTACATTGTATATGATTCCATAACTATAAAATATTACTGAAATGGCAAAATTATAAAAATGGAAGACTGATGATGGGACAGTAGGGGCAGGAGGTTAGTGTGTCTATAAAATGGCAACAGGAAGAATACTTGTAGTGACAGAAGTGTTCTGTATCTTGACTATACCAATGCCGATATCTTGGTCGTGATATTATACTGTAGTTTTTTATAAGGTAGTATGATTGGAGGAAACTGAATAAAGTATACATGAGATCTCTCTATTTCTTACAATGCAAGTGAATCTCCATTTATCTCAAAATAAAAACTTTAATTTTAAAAAACTCAAAAATGAAAGGGAAGATATGGGTATGTTTATTTTAATTATGACAATTTCATTACCAAAACTCATCAAGTTGTACACTTTTAAGGACATGCAGTTTGTTGCATATCAATTATATCTCGAGAAAGGTGGAAGGAAAAAGATACAGCATTTTTCTTCCTTTTCCCTTTCTGAATAATTCAGTCTTAGAGCCAATAGGTGAACCAAGCAAAATGGGCATCCACACCAAAAGAGGATGGGGAGGGCTGTTAGAGAAGCCTCGGCAGTGTCCCAGAGCTGAGAGTCAGAGCCCAGCACCGTGAAGAGGAGCTTGGTATAGAAGGGCTGACTGGCGCAGTATTGGTGTCTATGTAACACACCTGCCACACATATTGTTATCTAAGCACTAGTGGTAGAGGAGGACATCCATACATGGAGGAGACAGTGTTGGTGATGAGAAATTGCCTCCATACAGGAGAACTGATTGAATAAGTACATATATAAAAAAAATAATGGAACCAGATTTCTCACTGTTGGAGAAAGAAGTTACAAAACTGGAAAGGGAGAAAACTAGAATGAACCCTGTGGAGTTAGATTATAACTAAAAGTATTGGTGTGAACTCACAACTTTCAACACATGTAGAGACAGAGAAACAGAAATTAATATTTAAATATGTGAATGTGTGTGTGTGCATGCACATATATATACACAGATTCCCTAACTCTATTTATCGAGAGGGCCCACAAGCAGCAACATTCCAATAATAATGAACACATCTAGCAAACTGACCTTGACTTTTAAATACCATTTCCCATTAAAGAAATCAGGAACTGAGGGATTATACAGGGAAAATATACAATGAGCTTGAAACACCTTTTTGTGTCAGAAAGTAAAAAATGATTAAGATAAATCAAAAGAACACAGAAGTCAGACTGAAGTAATTAGGTAAATATGACAATTTGGGCACCAAAATAAATACTGATAGTAGCAGACTGAATTGAATCAAGTAGGAAATCAATAGTCTATAGTGATATAAATAACAAAGAAATTAATTAATTGATTGATGTGGAATGAGACACTTTGTTTTAGAATAGAGTATTTAGAACGTGTTAATTTTGACTTGGGAGAATGAGAACATATATTACTAATATAATTAAAATTAATTACAAAAATACATCTCATGACCTGAAGGATCTTATAATCTATTTGGGGGAATGTAGTGTACCGTGAGAGGTCTAAGATTTCTCTGCACAGCCTATTTTTCCAGCTTCTCCACATAGTAGCTGACTCTACAATAAAGAGAGAAGAATATAAAATGGCTCTTGTGTTTCTTGCTTGGATTTTCAGGTGCTGCTAATACTAGGACTGTATGGGGAAGAGAAGGTTAGAGATAAAGGAAGACAACAGGTTCAGTTTGCAAGATCTTACATTGAGGATGTTTAGCAAGCAGCTGGTTTCATTAGCTTGATACTCAGAGGAGAGTCTAGTGCTGAATCAGCTAACCACATGAGCGCATTAACTCATCTAAGGAGGCTGGAGAAAGAAAAAAGCATTTGACCTAGGGCAGAATCATGGGTTAATCAGACACTTAGGAAAAGCTTTATGCTGTTTGGAACAGGACGGTTTACAAACAAGTACAAGTATGACCAAACATGGCAAGCAAAATATTAAAATTTCAAAAGTTAGAAACTAACCAAATATCAACAAAAAGTAGAGTTTAATATTTTACCACTTAACAGAATGTTATCATAAAAATGTTATGAAAGTTTATAATAACATAAAAATGTTTGTGATAGTGTTTTCTGTTAAAGTATGTATTATTTAAGCAATGTTAATAGTAGGCATAGCAAAATCTCTAAGAAGATGCTTCAAAAAGTTAACGGTAATTGTTTTGAAGGTGGGAATCTATGAGGTTTAGCCTACTTTTCCGTATCTTTCAAATTCACATTTAATACTTTCTAATACTGTAAATAGTCACAAATAGGATTCTCTTCCACCTCTTACTATGATAAACATGGTGACACTTCCCAACACAGAGCCAGGACACACAGTCGGCACGGATATATCAATACCTGCAATTTAAGGCAATTACCTGAGAGTTTCTGCCTGCTGGAGAGGTTCAGGTCCTGCTATCCTGGATCATGCAAGGCGTGAAAGATGGTTCTGCCTCTACCCTGCCCATAATGCCTCGATTGGCCTATACCTGAGGTTTCCACGAACCATTCCTACTGGACTCACCACTAGGTCCCAGCAATTAAAGCTCTTTTTGGGTCCTTTGAAAACAACTAGCAAACTGTAGGCATCCTTCCAGCTCTGCAGAGAATCAGAAATGATGACTCTTAATTTAGTGTATGAACTCGCATCTTGACGTCTCACTGCCCTGACCAGTGCAGGCACTTCCAAGGCACTGGGCTATCCAGGGGCTGGAAGGCCCATGAGGTCACCACAAGCGTCCCCAAACCCTTCAGTAACATCAATCCTTAACACTACTCAAAACTCTTCACTTCTTCATTCCAGGTCTCAGGGCCACCCCTGTTAGATATTATCTCTGCACATATTAGATGAGATCTGAGACAGGTTTCTTGTACAACACCACACCGTTGGTTCAAGATGAAGTCTTAACTGCACAGTCAGTACCGCCGCTATATTAATTACTAGGATCACCTCCAGAAGTTCCATCCAGTGACCTCCGCAAAAGGGGCTCACGTGGCCCAGGCGCGGCCCCACCCCCAAGCCTCAGCACGTTCTCTGAGGCTGTTAGTCCTTGAGAGGCCTCGAGGACCAACCGTCAGACTGGAAAAGGGAGACCGTGAGAAACGTCCTGGCAGGGCAGAAGGGAAGGTCATTCTTGGGACCGAGAAGCCTTCGCCAAAATCTGACTTTGAGGCAAATCAAAACTCCGACCTCAAAGAGTGCTGGAGAGAGGATCCAGAATCCTGAGGTGAGAAGTTTAACAGTCACACAGTCGCCATCAAGGAGACAAACCCCACAGCCTCCTAGGCTCCGCCCCTGGATTTCGCTCCCGGATACAGTCGGCCCCGGGTGTGCTTTACCCTGGACGTGGCCCCGCCCCGTGTACGGCTCACCCTGGTCGTAGTCCCTCTCCCAGGAGTGGCTGTCCCTGGACGTAGTTCCGCCCCCGGATGCAGCTCGCCCAGGACGTGGGCCTGCCCCTGGGTGTGCTTTACCCTGGACGGGTGCGGCTCGGCCTGAACGTAGTCCCGCCCCCAGGCGTGGCTTTCCCTGGATGTAATCCCGCCCGCCCAGGACGTGTCCCGCCCCAAGGTGTGACTGCCCCGGGACGTAGCCCCACCCCCAGGCGTGTCTCACCCTGGGCGTAGCTCCACCCCCAGAGCGCTCTGGTCGGAACCTCTTCTTCGAAATCCCTCCCGTTGCTCTTCTGTTCAGAGGTTTCTGAATTCTGCTGGACGTGCCAGACTGTACCGAGGTAAATATCGTCTCGGTCTTCTAGAAAAGCAGATGATTAAGCCAAATATTCCAACAGTGCAAAAAAGTTGTAATTTGGAAAGCAAGGACAGATACCCGAGGAAAACCTTCCAGAATAATAGGAAGGAAAGAGGAGAGAAGGGATGGGTGTTCACATTTTGATTTGAAATTTTTTAATGATGAAAAGTTCTGGTGACTTCTCATCCCCCTGTTGTGGTCCAGCACACATGCTCAAAGAGTGAGGAGTGTGGAGAAATTGTAGGAAAGTGAAATTGTTTTGAGCACTTAGGCAAGAGAATTGACTAAGGAACAAGCGTATGAGCTCCACCAAGACAGGGAGCTTGGTTTCCTTCGCTGGCGTGCTCCTAATGTTTAGAATACCAATACACAGTAAACACTGAAGGAACTAATGCGTTGTTTTCAGGCAGTGTTGAAGCTGACCATTATTATAGAATATTTATGGTGCCATCAAGATACTTACATTGATTTCTTCCTAGAGGAATCATCCCCTTATTAGAAGACTGGTCTAAAAAAGACGCAACTGACTTTGGCCAGCCATGGCAGATGAAAGGCTGTTGAAAGCAAAGTTATTTAGGTTTCGAATTAAGTGATGAACTATGAAGTTTTCCTTGGAGAGGGAGGAAATGAGACAAAACATTGTCAGATGGACAGGGAGTTGTATAAAGTGTCTTGTAGTTCCTGAAGAGGTTGAAGAATTGGCATACTGAGGGCTTAAGCTGAAAGGATAAAATCGGGTGGAATGTCAGACTGTCTTTTCAGATGGCAGAAGTGTTCCTGGTGATAAGTTCTAGGGTATGGCCATAACTAAACTGGAATGGAGGTAGAGGGCTCAAGGATGAGAAGGGGTAGACAGTGAGAGGACAGATTATTGGATAGTCTATCCACATGGATGTTGGGGACTCTGACTGATTCCTCCTACTTCAAGTTCCTCTCCTGGGCCACAACCTACCTCTTTCCTATCCCTAAGTCTCCACAGAATGAGCATTTCCTGCAACTCCAAGCTTTAGTCATGGCATAACTCTGGACAAGAAAGCAGAAATGGGCAGTGAGAAAGAGAAAGAGTAGACATCTGTTTTTGTTTTGATACTAGCATTCACTCACCTTCTGGAAACACTCCCTGTGTTGACCTCCAGGGAACTAACCCCATTCTCAGTCTCAGTCGATATGCAGGTGGAGTTGTCTTTCTCTAACACTCCGATTTTAAGAATGCATCTATAACTCAGGCTTGGCCAAAGGATAATTTTATGCTTTTGGCCAAAAGATAAATTTATGCTTTATGATTGGTAAGGGATGGGCATATGACCCAGCTGGAGCCAATAAGGCACAATAGAATTTTTGCAGGGACTACTGAAAGAGACAACCCATTTTTAGCTCTGCTTAAAGCTTAAAAGATACACTTAAAACTACAAAATTGTCAGACACCAAGTCAGTCCAGAATACAGAGCCAAGAAATGGATAGAAAGTGAATCTTGAAGGCAACAAATGAGCCCCAGCATGAGCCCTCCTGCCTTAGGCCACCTTATTCCCAGACTTTTTCAGGTACCTAAGTCAACAGGTTCTTTTTTTAAGTCAGTTAAATTATATTTGCTGTCATTTATATCCAAATAATTCCTCCCAGCATAAGGGGGCTCCCCATCCCTGGCTCCCTCTTCCATGCTAGCCCACTAAATATATAGTACCTTCTCTGTCCTTCAGGTTGCCCTTCTATAAAATGGGATTAACAAATCTACTTTGAGATTGGAGTCCAAGATGGCAGAGGAGTAAGAGACCTTAGTCCTGTCTGGTCCCAGGGATTCAGCTACATAGCTATCAGATCATTCTGAACACCTAAGATATCAAGGGGAGATCTAAGAAAAGAATAGCTGCAACTCTACAAATGGAAAACTAACCACTTTCTGCCAGGTAGGAGAAGCAGAGAAGTGAATCCGAGGTGATATATGGGAGGGAGCCTCCGTCAGCCAGCTACCAGCAAGTGATAGACCAGCAGAGCACAAAATCAGAACTTTCAGAAGTCGACTCCGGTGAAGGACGTCCCTGTCTGAAAGGTGCCCAGGTGGCAAAGCAGGCAGAATCCTAAGTCGGGCAGTGTGGTCTCAGGATCCCCAGGGTCACAGAAAGAATGGGGGTGCCTGAGTGTGGCGAGTTCCTGGGCATCAGAACTGGGAAGCCAGCTGTGCTCAATGAGCCCAGGAGTGGACTCTCAGCTTGGAGTTGCCATAAACCGCAAACCGTGGCATTGGTCAGGTGACTGCTCCTGGAGCAGGGGTCCAGCAAGCAGCAGAACGGGGAAGACACCCCCCCTTTTCCCCCCACCCTGGGGGGAGCGGGATGGCTGTGCACCACAAGAATCTGCAGGGTTTGGAGACTTGAAATGGGGTCCCATGCCTGAAATAGGAACTGTCAGTCACAGGCTGGGTGAGCAGAGAGAGCAGACAGAGACCAGGTTGACCAGAGCAATTGACTGCTTTTTCCTGAGGGCGCACTCGAGCTCTCAGCTCCAGGGCTGAGGATTGGGAGGACATCATTTTCATTCTCATCCTCTAAACCTGCAAGGAAGGACCTCAGGGAACAAAAGCCACATACAGCAATCCAGCAGATTACTTAGTCTGGCCCCCTGCAAGGGCGGTGCACTTCTGCCAATGGCAGACACACATGAAAATCAATGCAACAGAACCCTCCCCCAGAAGATCCCCAAGAACGTCCAGCCTAGACCAAGTTTGCCTAACGTTGAGAACTGAGAACTCCAATGCTAGGGGAATACAGCACATAGAATTCATGGTTTCTTTCCCACATTCTTTACTCCTTCCATTTTAATTTTTTTTCTTTTTTTCAAACAATTTCTCTTTTATCAACTCTTTTTTTAAATCTTTTTTAATGTTCATTTTTACAGTTACATTATATCCTTTCACTCAATTTAATTTTGTTTTTGTAAATACGTCAGTTTTTCTTTCCGTACAATTTTGGGATACAGTTTCTTCTAACAGACCAAAATACATCCAGAATGGAGTGTATGGCTCTGTCCCTTTCACCTATCTGATCATATTCTCTTTTTCTTTTCCTCCTGTTCCTCCTCCTCCTCCTCCTTCTTTAGTTTTTTGTTTTGGTTGGGTTCTTTGGTTTTCTTGTGTTATTAAAGTCTTTTTTAATTTTCATCTTTACAGATATATTCTATTCTTTCAATGTATTTAATTTTATTTTTGTAAATATATAAGGTTTTCCTTCTTTAAATATTATGATGTAGTTTCTTCTAACAAACCAAACAAAATGCACTCAGGATATGGTACATTGCTCTGTTCTTTTCACCTGTATGTGTATATTCCCCCCCCCTTTTTTTTGTTTCTTATTTTTTCCTTTAATTTTCATTTTTATACGTACAATCTATCCTTTCATTATATTCAATTTTATTTTTGTACACATATAAGTTGTTCCTTCTTTACAATATTGAGATCTAGTTTTCCAGCATGCAGAACAAATACAGAATCCAATGTATTCCTGTGTTCTGTCAACCTGTCTGATTATATTAACTTTGTTTTTTGGGTGGGGGGTGTTTTTTAAATTTTAAGTTTTTTTTTTTTAAGTTTCAGGTTTCGTCTGATTTGTTTAGCATATATTTCTCTGTCGTTGTTGTTGCCATTTTAGTATTTTGTTTTCTCAATCATCTGTTCTTTGCTGGACAGAATGACAAGATGGAAAAACTCACCTCAAAAAAGAGAACAAGAAGCAGTACTTATTGCCAGGGACCTAATCAATATGGACATAAGTAAGATGTTAAGATGTCAGGACAGAGTTCAGAATAATGATTATAAAGATACTAGCTGGGCTTGAAAAAGGCATAGAAGACACTAGAGAGTCCCTTTTGGGAGAAAAAAAGAACTAAAATATAACCAAGTCAAGACAAAAAGGCTATTAATGAGATGCAATAAAAAATGGAGGCTCTAATTGCTAGGATAAATGAGGCAGAAGAGAGAATTAGTGATATAGAAGACAAAATAATAGAGAATAAAGAAGCTAAGAAAAAGAGATAAACAAGTACTGGATCATGAAGGGAGAATTCGGGAGATAAGTGATAACATAAAGTGAAACAATATAAAAATAATTGGGATCCCAGAAGAAGAAGAAAGAGAGAGAGGGGCAGAAGGTATATTGGAGCAAATTATAGCTGAGAATGTCCCTAACCTGGGGAAGGAAACAGGCATCCAAGTCCAAGAGGCACAAAGAACCCCCTCCAAATCAATAAAAATAGGTTAACACCCTGACATCTAATAGTAAAACGTACAAATCTCAGAGACAGAGAAAATCCCAAAAGCAGCTCGGGACAAGAGGTCTGTAACCTACAAGAGTAGAAACATTAGATTGGCAGCACACTTATCCACAGACACCTGGCCGGCCAGAAAGGACTGGCATGATATATTCAGGGTACTAAAGGAGAAAAATATGCACCCAAGAATACTTTATCCACCTAGGCTGTCATTGAAAACAGAAGGACAGATAAAAACCTCCCAGGACAAACAGAAACTAAAAGAATTTGCAATCACCAAGGCAACCCTACAAAAAATATTGAAAGGGGTCGGTCCTCTAAGCAAAGAGAGAGCCCAAAAGTAACATAGACCAGAAAGGAACAGAGACCATATACAGTAACAGTCACCTTACAGGCAATACAATGGCACTAAATTCATCTCTCTCAATAGTTACCCTGAATGTAAGTGGGCTAAATGCCCCAATCAAAAGACACAGTCAGATTGGATAAAAAAGGCAAGACCCATCGATATGCTATCTGCAAGAGCCTCGTTATAGACCCAAAGACACCTCCAGATTTAAAGTGAGGGGGTGGAAACCATTTAGCATGCTAATGGATATCAAAAGAAAGCTGGGGTGTCAATCCTTATATCAGACAAATTAGATTTTAAACCAAAGACTATCTTTGATGTTTACTTACAGCCGCCACTCCATTTAGCTATTAAACAGCTTTGACCTTGCTGACTTGGATATGAATGAGGACAAAGATCCACTTGGCAACTTTGGCTACTTTTGCTTCACCAGACTGAGTAGGGTGTCCAAGAAGAAACCCGTACATTAGGAAGACTTCTAAGAAGATCCCAATAATCCCCACTTCCTGATGTTCCCACCCTTGTGTAATTATCCCTCCCCTTGAGCATAGGCTAGAGTTAGTAACTTGCCTCTGACTAATAGAATAAAGGGAAGGCAATGGGATGTCATTTATGCTATTAGTTTACAAAAGATTGTAATTTCTCTCGCATTTGCAAACTCTCTCCTTGCTTCGATGAAGTAAGCTGCCATGTTGGAGAAGTCCACCTGACAAGGAACCAGCCAGCTCCAGCCAAGAGCCAGCTAGCACTGAGGATCTCAGTCCAACAGGCTTTGAGAAACTGCATCTTGCCAACACCTGTGTGAATGGGTACAGGAGTTGGTCCTTCCCCAGTCAACCCTTCAGATGAGAATGTAGCCTCAGCTGACACCTTAACTGCAGCCTTGAAGCAGAAAATCCAGGTAGGCCTCACCCAAATTTCTGACCCACAAAAAGTGTAAAATAATAATTGTGTATTTTTTAAGTCACTAAATTTTGTAGTATCCGTTACACAACAATAGATAATTAATGCAGTCCTAAATTACTGTAACCTTGGTGTAAAATGTTGCATGTCTGCAAGGGCAGGACAACATGCCTGGCAATATCCCTGGAGGTACTGTCTTCATGCTCAAAGACAATCCCATATACTGTCTTGCTGAAATGGTATCATTGGGCCCTAATAAGCCCTGAGTAGCCTCCAGGAGAGGAGGCCTAGGTGACATAGTAACTCATCCCACCCTACAGATAGTTTGGGAGCAGATGAAAAGAGAGTTTGAACCAAGTTCTAGACTTTAAGGGTTCACTTTGTAAAGGCATGAAGGTTTTCAGAGTAAGCTTTTTATACTTTCTACAAAAAGAAAAAAATAAATGTTTTTAATATAGGACATCTGAGCAGGGTCAAATAAAGGACCCCAGGATAAAACTGAGAAGACCACTGTCCAGCTTCTTACAAGGGACTGGTGCACTTGTAGAAGCCAAAAGAGGAAATCAGTAAGAGTTAAATGCACTTCTTCGTTTCCCGAAGAACAAGCCCATGCCCCAGTCCCAGTGCAGCAGACAGAAAATACCACTCTCTATTAGAAGAAATATTTCTTGGGGATTAATATTCTTGGTTGTGCTGAAGGTTGTACTCATCAGAGGATATATTTTCATGAAAACTGTGAGGCTTTCTCAACAAGGACTAAATGATTCCTTTAGGGGAATTTTTCTCCCTGGAAGTGCTGGAGAAGCATTTTCTGCTTGAGTAGAAGAGTCAAATTGCTAAACACAGTACTTTCATCAGGGTCACCCCTGGTGGCCAAAGGGGCCTGGCGTACTTGATGCACACAGGTGCGGCTTGAATGAGACACAGACTCCCCGGAGGGCAGAGAAGAAGGGGGTTGACTCTGGCTAAATAATTGGTCCTTGAAGGTCACAACTTTCCGGGGATGTCTGACCCTGTCTCTGCTCTGTCCGACACTTGTAAGACGGTTCTGGTCAGCACAGACAGCTTCTTGGCTGCAGGACTTGATACTTGCCCATTTCTTTTGTTGTGGGTCAGAGAGAGCCCGATGGTTGGAAGGATGTCTCTTGCCAGGCCCTCCCTGGAACTGTAGTTCCTCCTGCTGCTGGCTTAACTCTGAGGCCTCAGATCCATACCTACATGCCAGCTTCTCTTCTAGGATCTTCCCAATGGTAGTCATGAGCCTGTATGCTTCAGGAGACCCATCATTCATGAAAGTAGCCACACTTTCAACTGGCTCTTGATGCTGCTCTAAGGTTGACATGAACTTGGCTTTTTGCTGGGGACTTGCCTGCTGCCCTGCGATTTTTTCCTTGGAATTCATCCACTGAAAAAGTTGCCTCATCTTTTCTCTGAAGTAACTTTCAGGAGGAAACTGTTCATTCTGTGACAGAGATGGGGAAGGATTCTCTAATTTTCTGTCCTCGACATGGTGGCTCTCCTTTCTGCCTACAAATGTCCCTACTCCTGAGTCCTCACTTCTACATTTTCCTGCTTTGGAACCCTGAGGTCTCACTTTCTTTGCACTTTTTCTTTGTGGGAAATTCTTAGGCTGGCACTTACAGAAGACCAGCTTAGAGTCCCAGGACTCCTGCTGCTGATCCATGCTAATTCTGCTGTCCTCCACTTGGACATGCAGCACCTGGGATGCTTCCATGTCCCTGCTGCAGCCACTCTGGGACTGAGTCAGTGAAGCCTTGGAAGTCAAGCTATCTGAAGTGAAGGGCATGTCAGTGGGACATCCTCGAGCCTGGTCATGCTCCTCACTCCCCAATTTAAACTTTAACTCACTAAGGAGCTGTCCTTTCAGGTCTGATAGTTTAGAATCCTGGGGAGCCAGTATTTTTGCTGAGGGATCTTCAGTGGCCAGGGCAGTTTCCACCTTACTCATATTGAAATTTAACATTTTGGAGCTTCCCAACTCACTGGCTGTCAAGTTGTCACAAGATTGGGATTGAAGAGTACAGAGCTCCTCGGTGTCGAATATATCTCTGGACAGGTTGGACACGGCAAACTGTTCTAAATTCTTCTCTACCATCACTTTGCCCTGAACCATTTCTACTCTGTTGCTGGAACTCACATTCTCATCCCTTGGCTCACGTCCAGCCCCAGCTTGCCTTGTGGAAACCTCTGGGCCACATGTGTTGTCTGGTACAATCTCACTGGGTCTGATTTGAGCTCTGATGCTGTGTGTAAGGGGCTGAAAAGTCTGGCTGCCACACTCAGCTATCTGGATATACTCTGCAGGCTTATGGTCAGTGTCAGAGTGTGATTGTCAGAGTGTCATTGTCCACAGATGACATGGCAGGAAGAGGACAATCCAGTATGGGGACTGAGTTTGTTCTTCTCACCCTGTCTCCCAAAAGAGTTTTAGAGCTTCCCTCAAGTGGTTTAAAAAACTCAGCCTTGTAATCCACTCCAGAAAGATGCATGGCTGAGGAGGGAAAGTCAAATTGGGGAAGAGGCCATGTTTTGGCTTCTCTCAACATATAAAATTTTATGGATTCAAGATCCCTGAGGAGTATACCCTACCTCTGACTCTTGTGAAATTTTATAATATGGACCTCTATCACCTCTCATGTATTGGGATCAAGAAAAGAAAGGTCTAGAGTGGTGATCTGGCAGCAAAACCAACCACTGTATTCTTTTTTGAATTTGTATTTTCCATAGTAGTCTGGGAACTCCTAGAATAAGGCACTGTATTGTCATCAGCCAGCCATGAATCACACACACCTATAGGAATCCTACCCGCAGTGATATGTCAAAACTTCTTGCTCATGTGTAATCTAAGAATGCTTTTCATTTGATTTTGGTCTGTGTCCTTCCTTGAGACATTTAATAATTCATTCCCTGAGTAACTCCTTGAATGACATACACACAATTACTTGTTGTCTCCTAGGCAGCCCTCAAACCCTTCCCTAGGTAGCATTCTGAGAACCTTTGTGGGCTTTCTTCTGGGCTCTTCTCTAGGATATACCCAAGATTCCTCCTCATATCCTTACATAGCTGGAAATTTGTTGGGATCCTCTCATGGAAACTTCCTGGGAGACTCAGTTCAATCTTTGCTAGATCCTTGCTACTATGGCCCTGAAGCTCAAAGAATTGTGAGTGAACATGTCTGCCTTTTTGCTGAGAGAATTCTGTTAATTTACACTGACAGTCCATCAATGCTAGGGACTCTAGATTTCTATAGACATGGAGGCACCAGCATGGGATTACCTTCCTTGGACTGTGTAACTCCAGGGTCTCCTGAAGTTCACAGGTGATATGAAAATGGACAGAAAGGATGGAGACTGGTACCTGGGCATGGGATGACCAGCTAACCAGTGGAAGATTGGGAGCTCGAGGACAAATGGTTTCTTCTGGAACACGGGGACTAAACCCCACAAACTTTACTGTTACTTCTGTAACACATGCCATTCCAGGTGTTGATTTTCATTCAAGATATGAGAGTCTAACTCATTCTTGGATCTATGGAAAGACCTTCCAAAGTCCCTATTTCTGGGATGAAGAAGAAGATGGTATGTTTGGGAGGCAGGATTGAAAGTGGGCCCGGGGATTCACCTGAGTGAAAGGTAGGGGCTGGGATTGGGACATGGTTTGAGGCAAGAATTGGGGATGTACACTGGGGAGAGGAAGGGAATGGGAATGAGGAAGTGGTGGAGATGCTTGATCTTGCATTTTGACTGCAAAGGTTATGAATTCCATTGAATAAGACAATGTGAGACTCTAGTGGGGAAGTACTGCTACAAAATAAGAGAGTGGCCACTAAGGACTCACTGTGCAAAGAGGGAAGACCCCAGAAGAGCTGGCTATATTTCTGATGCAAGTTTTCCCCCAAAGACTTGACACAGAGGAGCTGCTGATAAATACGCAGCTGCTCTGGTTTGCCTTCAGTGTCCCAGCCAGTTTTGGGGGCTGTGGTGACCTGTACATCAAATGGCTGCAGTGAATTCCCTAAAGATGTCCATCGGTATTCTGACCATATTTGTTTGGAAAATACTTTCTTCTCTAAAATCTGGAAAGCCATTCTCTTTTTCATTTGTCTCTCCAAGAGTGCCTGGAAGTTAGCGCCAGGGAAAGAAAGCCCACTGGCCTCCTTGTGCTTAGTAGCAGAGTCTCTCCAGACATAAGTTTCTGGTAGATGGAGGTAAACTTGCTCTTGCTGAAAATAGGAGTATGATAGTGTGGGGTGGAGCATGTTCTTGGCATGAGCCTGCCAACAGGAGAATTCTGAAATTGATGGGCTTGAACAGTTACCACCTCTGATTGTTGGAACATAAGTGGATAACCCACCAGGACTATCTGGAGATGACTTTTCAGGAAGAGGCCTCAGTGAGATGTAAATCAATTTAGATTGAGTCACAGCTGAAGTGCCATGTGGTCGTGGTGAACCAGACAGGGTTAATGGTGCATGATGACAAGCAAATGAATCAGTGGGATTCCTTGTCTGGGACAGATTTGGGATTAGGTTGATATCTTGTGAAATGGTAGGGTCAAGAGGGGAAATGGTATTCAAAGGTAAACCGGCCTCTTGGACAATAGGATCCCCTTGGACAACAGGATCCCCTTTCTGAATGTCATGTAGTAGGAGAGGTGGAAGGGCAGGGGGTTTGGGAATGGAATGGTTCACTGGGAATTCAGAATCCAAGGCTTTTGGCTCTAGTGGCAGGGAGTGACTAGGGGGTTAGGGTATGAAAAAGTCAGCTAAAGGGGTCATTGGGTTAGGTGAGAGGATGGTGGGGGTGGTGGGGAAGGCTCAGGCAAAGAGCTGATACTAGGTTTCCTGGAGCAACTGCTGAGAAGTCAGGGTACAAAGTGAATCATGAGTCAGTCACAGGAGCTATGGAAGTCAAGGGGATCACAGAGGGAGTAGCATCTTCCAGGGCCGCTGGGAACAGCAGCCGACTGACCTCACCAGTTGTGCTATTACACACCTCACAGAAGGGGTCTGGACATAACAGTTGAAAAAGGGGATGGTATCATGATGCCGGCCCAGGGGGAATCAGGAGACAGAAGATACAAAGCCATAGCCAGGACCAGAACAAATATATGTGACCTTTGCAGGTCTGGTAAAGGTAGACCCCCCCCCCCACCTACATCCCCAAGACTTTCACATTCTGACTCTGAGAATTTTCCATCCCACGTCAATGCCAGGCTACCTTAAGGCTCTAGAAATTCATGGACTGTGCTATGGAGGTAGAGAAAAGAAGGTAATGTTTAGTCACCTATACAGAAGAGAAAGCACCTCTCTTGCCCCCTCTACTTTGCTCTGGCACGTTCTCCAACCTGGAAAACAAGGACAATGGTGAAGATAGAAGCAAGAGATCTTATAAGAGGCTGAGTAGGGTGTCCTTTAAGTGATACCCTTGGTAGATTGAACTTGGAGAGCTCCAAGAATTAGGATATAAGGTCACATGATCAATGACAAATATAAGAGTTATATTGTTTTATCACTCACAATGGGCTTCTTTATGCATTATGTATCCCAACTGACACTGAAAATCACCCTATGAGAAACATAGGTCAGTGAGTACCTCAGTGAGGAATTTGAGTATCCATGATGTCACAGGTCTTTCACAAAGTCAAGACACAGAAGTTCTGACTCTTGACCTCTCACAAGGCCACCTACTGGACAGCACCCATTGCCAAGATCCATCACTGCTTCATGCTCAGAGATGGGCAGAGCAGGGAATCTGAGAAGGGTTTTGTGCTCTGACTGCCTTTCCATGAGCCTTTCCTCTGAGGCCTCTGTTTTCTGAGAGGGACTGTGTCTAGCAGCTGACCTCCTCAGAGATCATGGACTTGGGCCATCATGGAAAGGACAGAAATGGTCACCCTTGGAGGGCTCAGGTGGAATAGGCAGAACCTTACCTTTCAGGGTCCCACCTTTCCTCCTCCTCTTGGCTCTGTCCTGATGCTAGAACAAAAATAAAAGAATGACAGGTTGGGACTCATCTCTTTCACTCTTCTCTCAGAAATGGAGACATTCTTTATTCAAGAATAGTAGAACTTTATTTTAATTAACATAACTTTGTGTTCCTTGCTTTTATCAATTTTTAAAGGTGATAGAATGTTTTCAAGATTTACTTATTTGAAAAACTCAAAGGAGGGTTTTGTCTGTGAGGTCCACACTTGATATTCTCAGTCTGAAGTCCTCTGTTCAATGAGGACATAGAAACTGAAGCCACATAGTCACATCTGTGCTCCCTCAGGTAGGACCCTGTATCCTAGGGCATAACTCAGAGCCCAGTCTCTTCTCAGAGGCTCAGCACTGTTCTCCTGATCAACGCAACATGAAGGAAGGCTTGATCAAGTGATGCCTGACATGGGAATGTGACTCATGATCAACTGCTGGGAAACTTTGTTCTCTTACAGATTCCATGCTCTCCAAATAACCGAATCCAGGACTACCCAAGACCCACCACCACATCCAGATAGCCTGTGAGTTTGAAGTAGAAACTTTAGTCATTCCTTAACCCTTAGCCCTGCCAGATCTCTTTTCTAGAGGAGTGAATGTCTACTCTTTCCTTAGACTTCCCATTTTAGGTGTTTTTCTGATCCTACCAAACTTATTTATAAATGTGAGAAGAGGAGCAGGAAAATAAAGAATCATTCTCTGAAGGGCAACTTCTGGTTCTAGCTCTAACATTTAAAAAGCCTGAGAGTCATCACTTCACTCTGTGAAAGAAGCAAAAAGCTGAACAAACTAAAAATCAATGGCTTTTCTTGGAACCATAGTGGAAAACCACTACACCAAATGTTCAGAGAGTGGCAATGTGGAAAATCTTGTTAGGATTAGCTTACCTGGAACAGAAGCCACTGGAGGCTCAGCACTGCTCTTCTGGTAGGAAACACTTAAATACACACTTTGACAAATTGCTGGAGGATGCATATGGGCTAGCATGAGAGTGAGAATTTCCTGGGGTCACAATCTAATGGGGGCCCCCACTTATTTATGGGTTTTATTACCAGGAACTGTTCCCCCCTGGTTCTCACAGTAAAGAGCTACAAAGAAAGAAAGAAGAAAGAAAGAAAGAAAGAAAGAAAGAAAGAAAGAAAGAAAGAGAGAGAGAAAGAGAGAAAGAGAGAAAGAGAAAGAAAGAAAGAAAGAAAGAAAGAAAAAGAAAGAAAAAGAAAGAAAAAGAAGAAAGAAAGAGAAAGAAAAAAAAAAAAAAAAAAAAGCTTGTGTTTCTACCAGGGGAGTGTAGAGTTGGAGAGAAAGGTAACCATTTCGAAAGCATTGTGAAATATTCCCAGAGTGTTCTCCATAACAGAAGCCTACTCAGCAGGGGAAAAGCCTACCAGAGCCTTATGACACATGGGAGAAGGTAAATTACCCAATTACAGCAGCCCCTTCTAAACACTTGTGAACATCACAATCCAGGGACATAAGCCCTTTAAAAGACAGATGTTTAATCATATCCCTCCCCCAACACATTACTACAGTATTTACTGGGCTCCAGTGTAGTAACAGGATCATAGCTAAAAAGAGCTGCAAGGTATAGGTTCTATATAGAGAGATTTAGGGAAACCTAAAGACACTAGGGGAGACAAGAACAGGGACACTAGAGGAAACTGAAGCCTCTAACATGTATAGCTACAGTAAATATTAAACACAGCGCAACACCTAATGAGATTAACATAAGACTTCACATTAAAAGTCTGTTTACTTCAGTTCCTGTTACCCAATACATTATTTTTGGCTTTCAAAGAAAAATTACAAGGCATGCTAAAAGACAAGTAAAGTCAATCTGAATAGACAAACCAAGAGTCAGGTGCACATTCAGATATGACACAGATTTCAGAATTCTTATATGTCGAATCTAAAATAACCATGATTATTATGTTAAGGGCTCTAATGGAAAAGGTAGACAACATACAAAAACAGATGAGGAATGTAAGCAGAAGAGGGAAATTCTAGGAAAGAATCAAAAAGAAATGTTAGAAACCTAAAGCACTCTGACAAATGAAGAATGCCTTTGATTGACTCATCTGTAGGTTGCATATGGTCAAGGAAAGAATAAATGAGTTTGCATAAATGTCACTAGAAAGTTTCCAAACTGAAATACAAAGAGAAAAAGAATTTTTTAATGCTAAAATCTGTGTTATCCAAGAACTGTGTTTCAAAATGTGTAACATATATGTAATTGGAATACCAGAAGGAGAAGAAAGAACAGAAACAAATGGTTTAAGTAATAATGGCCAAGATTTTCCAAAATTAATGACAGATTAACCACACATTGTGGAAGTTCAGAGTACACCAAGCAGGAAACTAAAAAGTCTATACCTGGACACACCACATTCAAACTGTAGGAAAACAAATGATAAAATTTTGAAAGAATCCAGAGGAAAATAAAAACCATACCTCTAGAGGAAAAAAATGTGAGAATTATGACCTATTATCATAAAGCGTGCAAGTAAGAGATTGCAGTGAAATACTTAGAGTTAAAAGAAAAAAATACCAATCCAAAATTTTATTTCTAGTGAAATTATCCTGCAAAAGTGAAATACAAATAAAAACTCAGACAAATAAAAACAGGGAATTCATCAGCAACAGACCTCCCTGCAATAAATGTTAAAAGAAGTTCTTTGGGGAGAAGGAAAATAACTCCCAATCTACATAAAGGAAAGGAAGAGAAGGAATGAATGAAGATAAAATAAAACTTTCATTCATCTTATTCTCAATTGACCTATAATAATAATGATAATGTGTTGGGTGATTATAGTATATGAATAAGTGAAATGAATGGCATCAATGTTACATGGAACAGGAGGAATTGGACACTCCTGCCTAACTATGAAGTGGTATAGCATTATATGACAGTGGACTTAGAGTAGTTTTAAATGTATATTACACACTCTATAACAACCACTAAAATATTTTTAAGAAAGAATAATTGGGGGGCGCCTGGGTGGCACAGTGGTTAAGCGTCTGCCTTCGGCTCAGGGCGTGATCCCGGTGTTATGGGATCGAGCCCCACATCAGACTCTTCTGCTATGAGCCTGCTTCTTCCTCTCCCACTCCCCCTGTTTGTGTTCCCTCTCTCGCTGGCTGTCTCTATCGCTGTCGAATAAATAAATAAAATCTTTAAAAAAAAAAAAAGAAAGAATAACTGATATGCTAACAAAAGTGAGAAAATTGAATTATATATAATGCTTGTTTAAAACCAGAAAAAGCAGAAAAAGAGGGGAAGGATAGGTATAATGAATTGTAAACAGTACAGACCAGGTAGAGATATTAATCCAACTATATTTAAAAATCACTAAATGGAAGTAGTCTAAATTCAATTAAAAGAGAAGACTGTCAGAGTGCATAAAAAAAAACAAGACCCTATTATATGTTGTCTATAAAATACCCACTTTATGTATAAAGATATAAGTAGATTAAAAGCAAAAGGACAGAGAAAAATATGCCATGCTAACACTAACCAAAAGAAAACAGGAGTAACTGTATTATTTTGGACAAAGCAGACTTCACAACAAGGAAAATTATCAGGGGTAAAGAGGAGCATTGCATAATGACAAAGAGGTCAATTCTCCAAGAAGACACAACATTCCTTACCATGTACACATGTAACAACATAGTGTCAAAGTATGTAAGGAAAAACTGGAAGAATTGCAAAAAAAAAAAATGGAGGAATCCACTGTTATTGTTGATTTCAACAGCCCTCTATCAGAAATGGGCAGATTCAGTAGGCAGAAAAACAGTAAAGATATAGTTGACCCAAGCAACAACATCAATCAAATTAATCTAACTGACATTTATAGAATACCTCATCCAGCCACAGAATACACATTCTTCTCAAGCTCACATGGAACATTCACTAAGATGGACCTCATTCAGGGCCACAAAACACACCTTAACAAATATAAAACAGAAATCACACAAAGTATGATGTTCAGACTATAGTAGAATTAAACTAGAAATCAACTACAGAAAGATAGCTGGAAATCCCAAAATGTTTAGATTGGATTAAATAACACACTACTAATACACAGGTCAAGGAAGAAGACTCAAGAAAAAAAAATATTTTAAACCAAATGGAAATTAAAATACAATTAAAGGGGTGGAGGGGGGACACTGGGTGGCTCAGGTGGTTAAGTGTCTGCCTTTGGCTGAAATCGTGATCCCAGAGTCCTGGGATTGAGCCCCATGTCGGGCTCTCTGCTTGGTGGGGAGCCTGCTTCTCCCTCTTTCTCTGCTGCTCCCCCTGCTTGTGCTCTCTCTCCCTCTCTCTCTCTCTCTGTCAAATAAATACACAAATAATCTTAAAAAATACATAAATAAAATACAACTTAAGGGGCACCTAGGTGGCTCAATTGGTTAACCATCTGGCTCTTGGTCTCAGCTCAGGTCTTAATCTCAGGGTCATGAGTTCAAGCCCTGTGTTGGGTTCTGCACTGAGCATAGAGACTACTTTAAAATAAAATAAAATAAAATAAAATAAAATAAAATAAAATAAAATAAAATAAAATAAAATAAAATAAAGTAGAATCTTAAAATTTGTAAGATTCAGCAAAAGCATTATTTGGAAGTTGATGGCTTTGAGTTCATCTATTTGAAAAGAAAGATTTAATATCTCTGGGAGACTCTACTTTACTTACCTGATTGACATCTCTCTGTTTGCAAAATGTTGGTAAACACGGTTTCCTCTTTAGGTAGCACAGCACCAGAAGAAGGAGCCCCACCCCACACAGGAAGGCAAGGATGGGAAGACCTAGCAAGTTTAATTGGAGTTCCACCATGGTGCAGACAAAGATGACTCACAACACTGGAAATGCACTGCTGCCTGAGGCAGCTGGGCATTGAGAATACATGTTCTAGACTAGAGTTCCAGGCCCATCACAGAGCTGTAGTACAGACACCAAAGGTTGTTGAGTGTGGGGGAGGGGACAACACAGGACAGAGAAATTCACATGCAACCCTTCCCCCACTATCCAGCCCAGCAGATGTGTCCATCCTTCCATGACCTGTTAGATGCCTCCAACGTACCTTCCTACTCCACCCAGTCACCATATCATGTATTTACCTTAGTGAAATTTCCTTGTTCCACCTGTTACCCTGATATTACCTGAGACCCTTTTTACCAAGTGGTGATCTCACTTTGGACCTCACCTCATCGCTGAAGGTTTCCTATACCCAGGGATTTACATCCCCAAGCTCTACTCTGCTTTCAGCTGCAGCTCTCCCTTATGCCTTTTTACCTGTATGAAACCAGAAATAGACTCAGCAGCAGCCCCATCCCCCATATCTCCACAAAAGAATCCAAGTTCACCAAAGAGCATGAGAAAGCAGAATAGCCTGTACCAAAGAACCGAAAGCATGACAAAGAGGGAGACAAGGGCCTGACACGCCCATGGACTTGTGGCAAACAACTTAAAAAATTTTAGTAACTCTTTTATTTCCCCAAATCCCTCTTAGGCTAGCATGCCCTACAGTTTCTCTTCCACACATATAGTATCTCACCCTGCTGCTCCCTTGTTCTTCTGTCAAATCCCCTTTCTCCCCCCCAACATTTTTAAAGATTTCTTTATTTTACAGAGCAACTGTGCTGGATCACAGCTCACAGGACCAAACTCATCTTGATTTAGGAAGTGGGCTCCTCTAGCATAATGTCTAATGAGCACAATTATATTTAGCAGTACCGTTTGGGGTGTTCTTAATGACACCTATGCTTACTTCCATGAAAAGTATTTTTCCCACATACCTTCTAACTTTTCACCAAGATACCCACTGTCATCTCTATCCATTTTAAACAATAATGTCATTTTTGTTGAGGGTTTATATGTATTTATTTCATCTCCTCATGCTAACTAGTCATTTAATAGTTGGAACCCTTACAGCTTCATTATTTCGATTATAAACTATTGAAATTAAGCCCTGTATCATTCCCTTACTCGACTCGCCTGCATTCCCTCTCTGATGAATCAGTCTTGGCCCTAGACACCCAGTCCTTCCCCTCTATATGAGGAGGGTTTACCAGTAATTACAGCTCCTTTCTTTACCTCTCTTCTCGTGCATCCACAGCTTCACCATTGTCTCTGCCCACCCTACCTCACATACCCTCCCTTGACTGCAGGTTTGTCTGTTAAGAAAAATCCCTCCACATATCTTTGCATCTCTGGAATTGTTTTTAAATAGGAAGTGTGGTCTTGACTGTCTCTAAGTCCCCTGTTCTCACAACTATAAAAACATCCTTTAAAGCCTGAGCAAGATAAGCTCCACCCCAAAAAATTTCCAGGTGAGAAGGGGTTTTAAATATGACACATCAAATTTATTTTTCATAAATGGCCTTGTTCTAAAAAAGGCTGAGAAACTGATCCAGATTAATGGAAACTAAAGATACACAACAACTAGATTTAGTATGTGATCCTAAACCTCCTTTAAACACACACACACACACACACACACACACACACACACACAAAGGACATTACTTGATAAATTGACAAAAATGGATTATGAGTGGGAGATTAGTTAAAAGTTTTATGTCAATATGAAATTTAATGAAGGAGATGACTGTTCTGTAATATTCTTAAAAAATACACAATGAAATATTCAGGGAGAAAGTACATGATGCATGAAATGTATTCTCATATATTCAAGAATGTATGCATAATTTTCATATGCATATATATGTGTTCCTATGTAGAGAGAAGGGGAAGGAGGATGAAAATAAGTCAAAATCTTAATAGGTAAATCTGGATAAAGGGTATATGCTTTTACCATGTGTGCAACTTTTCCACAAATTTATTTTCAAATACATATTTGAAAAATGAATTTAACCCAACCTTTGAGATTTCTGGGTTTGATTCCAGTAGCTGCTGCCTCCACCATACCCAGACCCCAGATGTGTGCAACGCCAACTTTAAAACACTTGTCTCAGGTTCTTTCCCACGCAAGAAACCTGGGATCCTCTCTGCACATTTGAAGCATGCTAACATTTCAACAAGATTTTACAAAATACTGGCAGTGAGCACCCCCACTCAAAAAAAAAATTTAGAAATTATATGCAATATAAAACAAACAAAAAAGAACAAAAATTCAACTTATTAACACAGAACCCCTAACTTCTTTTTTCTCTAGGGCCACCAGGTTGCTTGTCTCCTGCATATTGCAGTGTGAATTGATTTGCCAGCACTTTGTTTGCTCTGCTAGTCAGTTTCCCCTCCTCCCCCCAGCTCTAAGATGAATCTACTTTCTGTCTCTAGATTTCCCTGTTCTGTACACTTCATATGAATAGATCATGTGTGGTCATTAATGGACTGGCTTCTTTCATTTAACATAAAGTTTTCAAGGTTCATCCATGTTGTGATGGATTGGTCTTTATTCCAAAAATATATGTCATATGGATAGGTCATATTTTATTTACCTATTTCTCAGTTGATGGATGTTTGCATTGTTTCCATCTTTTGACCTTATGAATAAGATAGCTATGAACATTTGTTTACGAGTTTTTGTGTAGGCCTAAGTTTGCATTTCTCATGAGTATATACCTTGAAGTGGAACTGCTGGGTCATATGATAACTACGTTTAACATTTTGAGCAACTGCCAGACTGTTTTCCAAAATAGCTGCACCATTTTTCATTCCCACCAACATTGTGTGGGGTTCCACGTTCCCACCAACACTTGTATTCTCTTTTTGATTTTAGCCATCCTTGTGGGTGTGAAGTGCTAGCAAATACTGGTTTTGATTTGCATTTCCCTGATGGCTAATGATGTTGAGCATTTTTTCATCTAATCTTTTACTTTTAATGGCATTTTGGGAAAGAGGGGAGTGTTTGATCTACTGTGTTTAACTTGAAAACACAATAGTTCATTTGAAAAGTGACAGGACAAATTTTTCTTCTAAATATTTGAAAACACATAGAGCAGTGTCAAGTCTTTATCAACATAAACAGTGTTCTCCTTCTATACTTTTTGCTTGTTACAGTTACTATGTGATTAAGGGACAGTGAAATTGTGCCCTGAATTTGCTCTGTAAGACTACTTCTTGTGTGGAGTTGAGGAATTCACTCAAATGGCTCCTCAGGGTTGACTGGAAGGCAGAGCAGAACTGATTGCCAAAGCCTCTAAAGGTCAGTGCTTTTTCATTACCAATGCTGCATAACCTGTTGTGAATAAGTATGTTCCACAAGTGATAAATATCAAAGAAATGTGAGAGCTTTGACATGGGCACATAGCATATGCCTCAGAGATGGATGGCAAGATGTTTAAATGGGCTTTTGCACTTTAATCATAGTGTAAAAGATGGGATGTATCACACGTGCCAAATGATAATAGTGCAAGTTGGGGGAGGGATATGAGGGAAGTTATATTGTTCTACCTGCTATTGTACATGTTAAACATTTCTGTAGTAACAAGCATTAAAAAAACAAACAAAAAAAGGTGTTGGGTGCCTCAGAAGGACAGGAAAAGGGGCAGAAAGAGACCTGGAAAGGGTAGATCAGTCCATTTAGCCTAGAATTTAACTATCTCTCAATAAAGACATTTTAGAAAGTATATTTCCTTTGAGATTGGGAAGGAAACCTCTGTCCATAAAACAGGAAGAAGAAAAAGAGGAATGGGAAAATGTTTGGAAGGTTTTTGTTTTGTTCTGCTTTGCTTTATGAAAAGCTCCCATGTCATGGCTTTCTTGCTCTTCTGTGAACTGTGACCCAGCACATCTCCTGGGAAGTGAAGATGGCCTAAGTTTGAGGAAAGTGAAGGAAGTTTCAAATAGATCTGAGGGGCGCCTGGGTGGTTCAGTCCGTTAAGTGTCTGTCTTCAGCTCAGGTCATGATCCTGGTGTCCGGGGATTGAGACCCACGTCTGGCTCCCAGCTTGGCAGGGACCCTGCTTCTCCCTTTCCCTCTTCCCCTTCCACTCCCCCTGCTTGTGCTTGTGCTCTCTCAAATATTTTTTAAAATAAAATATAAAATAAAATAGATCTGAATAACACTGAGCAGAGAATGTACTAAGGAAATAGTGACCTAACTCCATTTATTTTGTTCACGTTAGTAAGTCTGGGATAAGTATTTGTGGAATGAATGAATGATTTCCAGGTTGTGCTGGGGCCGAATTTCTTGTGGCGTCAGTAGATTCAATTGTAAGTAGACTCAGTTGTGATAAGTGAGATTTAATCCAACAGTAATCAGTTACTTACAGAAAGGGATTTCTAGAAAAGGCAGAGAGACAAGATTTTGCCAGACTGGAAGAACTGAAGGGGATTGGATGGGGCCCACTTTTACTGTAGCCTTTTATTTTTCTAATTGAAGAATCATTGATGCAATATGACAGTTTCAGGTATACAACTCTATACTATACTATGCTGTGCTAACCACAACTACAGCTACCACCTGTCACCAGATAACACTATTACAGTACCATGGACTCTATTTCCGATGCCGTACTGGAGCTCTTTAAATGTTGGTTACCTGATAAACCATCAGTTCTACCTTGGGGAATGAGGAAAAAAGACAAGGCCTTGGTGGATAGGCAAGAAGGGGAAAATGAATGACTTGGAGTTGAAAAATGAGGCAAAAGGACAGAATGTCAGACTATAGTATTCCTGATGGCAGTAGTATTCCTGGTAATAAGCTCTACAGGGTGGTGATAACTGCACTGGATTGGCCATAAAGGACCCTAAAATGAGATTGTGTAGGAACTGGCAGGCTGGGTTATTGACTGGTTTATCCACATAGATGTTAAAGCCTCCAGTCAGTACCTCCTCACCTCTTCAGGTTCCCTGCCCTGGGCCCATCCCACCTATTATCCCTCTCAAGGCCTCCACAGCATTCTTTCTGTGACCCTAACGTTCAGGTACTGAAGGGTCAATGATAACCCTGGACAAGAAGATACAAGTGTGGTGGTGAAAGAGGTCGTGGACATCTGCTTTTTTGTTTTAGCACTGAACAGTCATGAGTCTGTCCAGAAGACTACCTCAGGTGCTCTCTAGGACACTCATCCCATTTTTGAGTTCTAGTCTCAAGTGGAGTTGCCTTCCCTCCAGAACCTTATTGTAAGTGTGGGTATGTGTGCAGTCTTGGTCAAAAAAAAAAAAAAAAGAAAAAAAGAAAAGCATTCCACGGAGTTCCATGGTAAGTCCGCAAATATGTGTACCCTGGTATACAGTCTAGAACTGACCTCTGGTTCATAAGTTGCATGTCTTCTGGGGAAGATCTACCATGGCTCCACTAAGGCCATGGATATCAAAGACGGCACCTCCATCCTATCCATACTAAAGGCAATATCTTATACATTGCCATCAAGCATGGATGGAAGGCAGGCACCAAGATCACCTTCCCCCAAAGGGGATGCCATGCGGACAGCCTCCCCTTTTTGGTATAAGGCATCAGTAGGCTGTGCCATGATCCAATCTGCCTCAAACTAGTGGTACCTGGATCAGACTGAGGAAGGAGGGGAGCTGGACAGGGTCATGATAAGGGGATGATTAGACATAGACAAACCTTTGTTCCACCAGGAAGGTCACTTTTACCTATTCATTTCTTCAAAGGTTCTTACCCTGGAAGGTGGTAGCTACCTGGTCAACAAACCTACCTAAAGCTAAATGGTGCTTTTGTTCTGCAAAAAACATCATCAGTCAGGCAGCCTGAAGAAACGCCCAGGAAAGGGAAGCACTTCCGGTGGGAAACCTCAATGTCAAGTTTAATGTGACTCACATGACAGATTCTTAAGCAACATCTATGCTGTTCTTCACCCCTACCCCAGCCAGCCCAAGATCAACTGGGATGACAGCCCCCAAACACTCCCATTCAGAGTTCACCCACCTGTGGGATCCTCTGATCACTGACTTTTTTTTTTTTTTTTAAGATTTTATTTTTATTTATTTGACAGAGATAGAGACAGCCAGCGAGAGAGGGAACACAAGCAGGGGGAGTGGGAGAGGAAGAAGCAGGCTCATAGCGGAGGAGCCCGATGTGGGGCTCGAGCCCACAATGCCGGGATCACGCCCTGAGCCGAAGGCAGACGCTTAACCGCTGTGCCACCCAGGCGCCCCTGATCACTGACTTCTAAATAATGATTAAGCTACCTTATTAAGCTACCGTATTAAGCTACTGTAAACACAATAACAGTAAAGAAAAAACAGTGGCTTAATCATTATTTTCTGAAAACTATACCTGATCTTCCTCCTCAGATATAGAAGACTTGCTCTAAAGGGTACAAAACATTCCATGAGGAGTAAGCTGTGAGCTACTATACATTTTCAGTAAGGGGCAGGAGAGAGAGCCCATCTCCTCAACTTTCATCTCTGAAGTGGCCCGCCAAAGCCCCCAAAAGCCCATGATATCTATTTCTCAAGAGCTCAGGAGATTGGTCACCTTTTAGAAGCCAAAGGAAGCAATCAGTAACAGCTGAACTGAGTTGCCCTAAACCCATGCCCCCAGTACAGTACACAGAACAGACATTACTATTAGAGAAACATTTATTGGAGAGAATCAATATTCTTCACAAGGGATTATTTTGGAGTGGGAAATATCCCCTCCTGGAAATTCTGGAGAAGGGTTTTCTGTCTAAATAGTTGAGACAGCTCTCTGAACGCAGTGCCTTCAGCAGTGGTAAGAGTGACCCGAGGCCCCTGGCCAGCCTGATGCCTGCAGGTGGTGTTTGGGTGGGGCGCAGGCTCCCTGTGGGCCATGGATAGGGGGTACTTCTGATGCAGTAGCTGGTCCTTAAATGCCACAGCTTTCTGGGGCATATACTGGTCTCTGATCTGTCTGATGCTTCCAGTATGGCCTTGGCCAGCACAGACAACTTCTTGGTGGCAGGACTTGGTATTTGTCCCCCTATATGAGGGAGCCCTGTAGTTGAGGGGATACCCCTGGACAGGCTGTGCCTGGGCCCACACTTGTGCTTTCTGCTGAGTTTTCCCAAACTTGACTGGGGAGGGAATGGGCTGTCGAGGGCAGGTGCTATCTATTGCATGCCGACACCTCATTTTCTCCTCTAGGAACTTTCCAACGTCTGGCGTAATTTTCTGAGCTTTGGTCGTCCCAGTAAAGGCAGTTCGACCTTTAAGTAGGCCTCTGCTTTCCACAGATGATAGGGGGCTTCCCTTTTCCTGGAAGTTTTCTTGCTTTTTGCATTTTATCCCAGGATTAAGCCATTGCAAAAAATGCTTCATTTTTTTTCTGAAAAGGCTTTCAGAAGGAGGCTGACCCATCTGTGATAGGGTCTGGGAAGGCTTGCTTTCCAGCTTTTCCTTCAATACCACATCCCGAGCTGGGAACCTCTTCTTCAGTGCCACATCCTCAGTAGGGTGGAAACTGTTTCTTCTAAGTTGGGATGTACCCAATCCTGCATCCCCTCCACCAAGCTCTTTTGCCTTGGAGGCCCGAGGGCTCATGGTCATTACAGCTGGTGGGAGATTGTTCTGGCACTTCCTTAAGACATGCCTAGAGACCCAAGGCTCCTGCTGTTGTTCCCTCTTAATTCCTGTGTCCTCTGAATGGACATGCAGCACTTGGGAAGCTCCCATGTCCCCAGTGGAGACACCCTGGGCATGAGTCAGTGAGGTCTTATAAGTCAAAGTATCTGCAGCAGGGGGCAAGCCAGTGCATTGGGCTTGTGCCTGGCTATGCTTTCTGTTCTCCAGTTTCAGCTTTAACTCATGCAACAGTTGTTCTTTAAGGGTTGATGATTCAGGATCTTGGGGAATTGATATGTTTGGTGGGGGGGGGTTAATGGGGACAGTAGTTTTGACTTTATTCTCATTCACCTTTACAATTTGGGAGCTTCCTGGCTTGCTGGTTGTCAAGATATTAAACTGTGACTGGTGAGCATCAAGTTCCTTGGCCCTGAATATCTCCCTGGACACTGTGGGCACAACAGCAGGTTCTAGATTCTTCATCTTTTTGCCTTGTTGCATTCCTCCTCTACCGCTGGAATTTGCACTCTTATCCTTTGGCTCCTGTCTGGCCCCAGCTTGCCTTGCAGGCAGCTTTGGGGGCCATCTGTTGCCTACGGTGTCATGTTTGACAGGTGTACAAGTCTGTCTGCCATCCTTAATTTTCTGAACATCCTCTGCAAACTCTTGGTTAATATCAGAGGGTGATTGCCTCGGAATTCTCTGTTCTTCCTTGCCCACAGTTGAGGTGGCAGGGAGAGGACGATCCAGGATGGGGGCTGAATTCGCTGTTGCTTCTTTGTCTCCATGGAGATATTTAGAGCTTCCTCTAAGGGAGTTGAAGCTCCCAGGTTTAGAATTTACCTCAGAAATCAGGTTGGTTGAGGAGGAAAAGCTAGAACGGGATGTGGCCTCTATCGATTTAAAGAGCTCTATGGATTCAAGGACCCTGGGGGGAAGTCCCCATGTCATCCTCTTACGAAACCTTTCAATATGGGCTTCCAGCATCTGTTGTGCACTAGATTCAACAAAGGGAAGCTCCTGGAAGGTATTCAGGGAGTAGTCCTCAACCACTGATGGTGACAAACTTTTCTGTTTTACTTCAGTGTGGGATTTCTCAGAAAGAAGCAATGCCTGCTTCATCCTATGCCATGAATTATGCACAGTCCCAGGGAGCCGACCCTCACTGATTTCTTCTAACTTTTTGCTCAGATGTTTTTTCAGAGCATTTTCAAGTTGTCTCTGACCTGCAGTCTCCACAGACACTGTTAAGTTTTTGTCATTGTTGTCCTTCTCCAGGCCATTGTTGTCCTTCTCCAGGTCATTGTTGTCCTTCTCCGGGTCATTTTTGTCCTTCTGGTCATCGTCCTTCTCCAGGTCATCATCCTCTAGCTGAACGATGTCTGAGCCCCCCTCATAGATGCTTTCAGATGTGCTCAATTTACTCTGACTCTTAGAGATCCATGTGCGTCCACGATAGTGCTGTGACTCAGGTATCTCTGAAAAAATACTTGGACGCGTCATCAGTGATAGAGACTCATAGATCCTGCGGGGCATGCCCCACCGGTGTTGGATGAGCCTCTTTCGAAGGTGACGCTCTAGTTTTGTCCGAAGCTCATCACTGAGAGGAAACTGACCAGGAGGGATACAGATTGCAACATGGGCCTGGGAGGCCCTACGGTTAAGAGAAGGGTTAGGAGCTGAAGGACAAAAGTCCTCCTGGGATCTTTGGACAACAGTGGGTAAACCCCACATACTTTCCTGTTCCTTCTGCAACACATTCCATTCCAGATGTTCCATTTCAGTTGACATGAGAGACTCTGATTCATTCTGAGGTCTGTGATAACACACTCCACAGATCTTAATCTGGGGTAGAGGACAAGATGGCAGGATTGGGAGTGGGGATTGAAGGTGGGCCTGGGGCTGGACCTGAGGGATAGGTGGGGGCTGGGATTGGGGCTGGGTTTGAGTCAGGAGTTGAGGCTGGTTCTCAGGCAAGGATAGAGGAAGAGGATGGGGAACTACTGGGGATTCCTGCTCTGTGGAGGCATTTGAGATTCTGTTGAAAATAAAGATGGAGGAACAATCATCTGAGACATGGGCGGCAGAGAACAAGGACTCACTATGAAGAGTTGGGAGACCCCAGAAGAGCTGGATAGGGGTTTGCTGTAAATGGCCCTCCTCCAAAGTTGTAGGATATGGGGGCTGCTGATGCATATGCAGCTCCTTTGATTGGTCTTTGCTGCTCCTGAAAGGAAGGGAGGCTGCCAAGTCATGTTTATCAGCAGTTGTTTGTTTTGGAAAAGAACCCTTTTTCATTTCCTGCCACATCAGGACGTCACTCCTCTTTTGGACTTGTTTCTCTAGAAGTGCCAGGCCATCAGGGCTGAGAAGTGAGAGGTTACCAGGCTCTACAAAGTTGGCTGCAGGGTCTCCCCTGGAAGAAGCCTCTGAAGAATGGAGGGCCAGAAACTCTTGATGGAAATCACATGGAGCCAAGGTTGAAGGGAAGAAGCCTTTGGCATGAGTTTGCCACCCAGGGAAGTCTAAAATTGACAATCTGGAGTGGTCGGTGCCTGTGATTTTTGGGACAGAAGTAGACAACCCACTAGGGCTATCTGGAGATGAGCTCTCTGAAACAGGCTTTGTTGAGATGGAAATTGATTTAGATTTAGTCACAGTTAAACTGCAGTCTGGTGGTGGTGAAGCAGACACGGTTGGTGGTGCATGATCACAAGCAACGGTCTCAGTGTGATTCACTGGCTGGGACAAGTCCGGTAAGGGGTTGATATCTTGGGAAAGGGTAGGGTCCAGAGAGAAGATGGTATTTAGAGACAAAGTGGCCTCTGTTTGGACAACAGGATCCGCTGTCTGAGCATCTAATGGTGGGAGAGGAGGAAAGGCAAGGGGCTGGGGTGGGAAATGGTCCACAGGGGATTTGGAATCCAAGCAAGTAAGAGGCTCTGGTGGCAAAGAATCACCCGGTGGTGAGGGTGGAAAAAAGTTAGCCACGGGGATCACTGGGTTAGGTGAGAAGTTGGAGGCAGGTGGTGGGGAAAGCTCAGGCAGAGAAGTTGATATTAGGTCTCCTGGAGGGACTGCTGAGGAGTCAGGGGAGAGAGTGAACGATGAGGAAGTCACAGGAGCTGTGGTAGCCAAGGGAGGAGCATCTTGCAGGGCCTCCGGGAACAGCAGCCGATTGATCTCAGCAGTTGTGCTATTACATACCTCACAGGAGGAGTCTGGACATAACAGTTGACGAAAGTGGATGGTATCATGATGCCGGCCTAGGGGGCTGCAGGAGACAGGAGGTACAAAGCTATAGCCAGGAGTGGAACAAGGGGAGGAAGACATGCTGGCCTGGCAAGGGAGGGGCCGCCTGAAGCCTGCTGCCCCTTCACAATGCCCCACCATTATGACTTCACAAGGTACTCAGTAGCCTTCACCCCAGTTCCTGTTCCTATGGCTACCCCCTCCCATGACTATGGCAGGCTGCATTGAATCCCTACAAATGCATAAAACGTGCTCTAAGAGGGATCAGGATAGAAGGAGAAAGACTGGTCACCACCTTAAAACAGAGATCAGCTTCCGGGTCTCCTCCACTTCTCTCTGGTAGCATCTGTAGTCTAGGAAACCAGGAGAATGTGTTATATGTAGTGAAAATAGAAACAGGTGTTAATGCAAGAGTCCCCTTATGGAACATACATGAGATATTAGACTCCGAAAGCCCCAATAATCAACAGATGAGGTCAAATGGTCAACGATGTGAACCTGATTAGTATTCTTGCTTCATGTATAAAGTACTTTCATGTAAATTATCTCATGTGATTCTCAGACCACCTCTGTGAAGCACAGAGGTCAGTGGTTACCTCAGGGAAGAATCCCTGATATTATGATGTCACAAGTCTTTCACAAAGTCAGGAGACAGAAGTTCTGACTCTTGACATCTCACATGGCCATCTATTGGGCAACACCCATTGCCCAGGCCCAACACTGCTTCATGCTCAGGGATGGGCAAAGCAGGGAATCTGAGAAGGGTTTTACGCTCTGCCTTTCCATGAGCCTCTCCTCTGAGGCCTCTGTTTTCTAAGAGGGGGACTGTATCTAGTAGCTGGCATCCTCAGAGATCAAGGCCCTGGGCCCTCATGGAAAGGACAAGAAGGGTCACCCTTGGAGAGCTCAGGTGAAATAGGCAGAACCTTACCTTTCAGAGTCCCACCTTTCCTCCTCCTCTTGGCTCTGCCCTGACGCTGGAACAAAAACAAATGATGGGTTGAGATTAATCTCACTCTTCTCTCAGAAATGGAAACATTCTTTATCCAAGAATAGGAGAACTTTAATTAATAGAACTTTGTGTTCCTTGCTTTTATCAATTTTTAAGGTTATAAAATGTCAATATTTATTTTGAAAAACTCAAAGGAGGATTTTTTTCTGTGAAGTCCACACGATATTCTCAGTCAGAAGTCCTTTGTTCAGTGAGGACATAGAAATTGAACCCTGATGGTCACATCTGTGCTCCGTCAGGTAGGAACCTGTATCTTACGACATACCTCAGACCCCAGTGTCTTCTCAGAGACTCAACACAGTTCTCCTGATCAGCCCCACACAAAAGAAGGCTTGAGTGATGCCGTGACATGATCAAGTCCTGGGAAACTTCGTTCTCTTACAGATTCCCTACTCGCTAAATAACCCAATCCAGGACTACAAAATACCTGTGTTTGGGATTTTACTGAAGACCCACCACCATACCCAGATAAGACTGAGTTTCAAGTAGAAACCTTAGTCCGTCCTTAATCCTTATCCCTGCCAGACCATTTCTTCTAGAGGAGCAAATGTCTCTTAAGATTTCCATTTTAGGTGTTTCTCTGACCCTACCAAACTCATTTTAAAATTTGGGATTAGGGGTGCCTGGGTTGCTCAGTTGGTTAAGTGTCTGCCTTCAGCTCAGGTCATGATTCCAGGGTTTTGGGTTCCAACCCCACATTAGATTCCCTGCTTAGCTCTCCCTCTGCCCCTCTCCCCTACTTGTGCTCTCTTGCTTTCTCTTAAGTAAAATATTTTAAATAAATTAATAAAATTTGGGATTAGAAATGGAAACCATAATCTATGTTGAGGGCTCCCCCAGGATTCCTTACCTTTTGGGTGGGTTTGGTTTTCCAAGTTGGAAATGGAATTCCCATCAGGTAGCACAGGAAGAGGAGGAGCAATCCCAACCCACACAGGAAGGTGAAGTTGGGGTCAATCTTCAAGCATGTCGAGTCAAAGCTCAGACATGGTTCAGTAAGAGTATTCAGAAATGAGAGAACATTCAAGTCTTTGAACTCCATTGTCTGAATCGCAAAGCTGCTCGTAGGCAACTGAGCTCTTAGCGCTGAGATGCTGAATATATACCCTCCCCAGGCTTACATCACAGAGTACTGAAGAGTCACAAAGGATTTCTGAGTGGCAGGGGTAACAATTGAAGAGGGTGTGTCCACAGCCCCTCTCCCATCCACTAGCCCAGAAGACCCCCTCCACCACTCCCAGGTCCTTCAGGTCTCTCTGTCCTGCTCTGCCATCCTATTTTCCTACACCTTTCTGTCATATCATATATGCTTACCTTAATGAAATGTTCTGCTTGTTCCACCTATAACCCGTATATTACCTGGGTCCCCCTTTACTGTCTGGAGACCTTGACTTGGGTCTTACCAATTCCACTGTCTTGAAAGTCTGCAAAAGTACCTGGAATTTTTGCTTATACCCTGACATTTACACTCAGGATCACATATGTCCTCAAATCCATCTTTCCTATAGAATGTATTTGCTTGGGGCACCTGGGTGGCTCAGTTGGTTAACTGCCTTCAGCTCAGGTCATGATCCCAGGGTCCTGGTATTGAGCCCCACATTGGGCTCCTCAGGGAGCCTGCTTCTCCCTTCCCCTCTGCCTGCAGCTCCCCTGCTTGTGCTCTCTATCAAATAAAGTCTTACCAAAAAAAAAAAAAAAAGTTTTTGCCTTTAGATGAGCCCAGATATAGACCTTAAAGTTCTTTCACACTTTGGTTTTGTTCATGTTGCATAGCACATTTTAGTTTTTGTTTTATTCAGCTGTTAGTATCTTCAGAGAGGCTGACTCAATTAAAATCAATAATGCATTATTCAATATTCCCAAAACTAAAATCAGTATAAAATAAATGTAAATAATTAAACCTTCAAACGGTCTTGGGGGTAAGTCTGTAGGACTTACTTTCCTGAAGTTAGTGAAGCTAAACTGCATAAAAGGTTTGGGGACATGCCACACACACACACACTCTTTGAAAAAACAATCCAGTATTTTTCAAATTGAAGAATTAAAGTGTTTTCTCCTTTTATTTCAATCTTTCATAAGATCTTGACCCTAGTTTTTACTCTACCTAAAATATAGATCGTCTGTGTTCTGTACATTAATTCCCTAATAGGTATACAAATCCTTTCTCAGTGAGTTGTGGCGCTGTAACAGAAATACCATAGACTGGGTGGTTTAAACAACACATATTTTTCATAGTTCTGGAGGATGGGAAGTCCAAGATCAAAGCACAGGAAAATATGTGTCTGTTGAGAACTACTTCCTGGTTCACAAGCAGGTATATCTCCCTACAACCTTATGTGGCAGAAAGAGTGGGTGAGAAGTTTCTGGGGTCTCTTTTCTAAGGGTACTAATCTCATTTCTGAGGGCTCCACCATCATGAGCTAATCACCTCCCAAAGCCCCCATCTCCTAATACCATCACATTGGGATTAGGGTTTCAACATAGGAATTTGGGGAGGAACAGAAACATACAGTTCATAAACTCCACAAAGGCAAGGATAGGTATCAGTATGCTAAGCTATTGATCCCCTCAGTCCTCTGGTGGCAAGGTGAGACCCAGGAGTGTCACAGCCTTATTGCAGAATGTAGTCTTTGGTTTTTTTTGCAATGAAATGATAGTTTATTAAGAAACTCATTGTAGGGGCGCCTGGGTGGCACAGTGGTTAAGCGTCTGCCTTCGGCTCAGGGCGTGATCCTGGCGATCTGGGATCGAGCCCCACATCAGGCTCTTCCCCTATGAGCCTGCTTCTTCCTCTCCCACTCCCCCTGCTTGTGTTCCCTCTCTCGCTGGCTGTCTCTATCTCTGTCGAATAAATAAATAAAATCTTAAAAAAAAAAAAACTCATTGTAGTATAAATATTTTATTACACTAAATTATATGTGTGATGTACATATACAGACATTTATAAATCATAAATCTACTTATTTTTCACCTTGTGAACACATATGTATAATTGTTACTCAGCTTATGGTACTTATATCATAATTATAATTGTTATAATTGTTACTCAGACAGCTTTGTAATAGAGGTTCAAGTCCTAAATTGTGATGCCACCAGCTTTGTTTTTTTTCAACATTCCTCTGGCTATTAGGGGCCTTTTCTAGTTCCATACAAATTTCAGGATTATTTGTTCTAGCTCTGTGAAAAATGTTAATGGTGTTTTGATAGATATTTCATTGAATGTATAGATTGCATAGACATTTTAACATTTATTTCATAGAATGTCTAGGTTGCATAGACATTTTAACAATATTTGTTCTTCCAATCCATGAGCACGGAATGTTTTTCCATTTCTTTGTGTCTTCTTCAATTTCTTTCATGAGTATTCTATAGTTTTCTGAATACAGATCCTTTGCCTATTTGGTTAGATTTATTCCTAGGTATCTTATGTTTTTTGGTGCAATTGTAAATGGGATTACATTAATTACATCCTTAATTTCTCTTTCTTCTGCCTCGTTGGTGTATAGAAATACAATGATTTCTCTATACTGATTTTATATCCTGACACTTTCCTGGTTTCCTGTATGAGTTCTAGCAGTTTTGGGGTGGAGTCTTTTGGGTTTTTCATGTAAAGTATCATGTCATCTTCAAAGAGTGAGATTTTGACTTCTTCTTTGCAGATTCAGATGCCTTTATTTCTTTTTGTTGTCTGATTGCTGAGGCTAGGAGTTCTAATACTATGGAACAGCAGTAGTGATAGTGGAAATCCCTGCCGTGTTCCTGACCTTAGGGGAAAAGCTCTTAGTTTTTCCCCATTGAGAATGATAGCCTGGCTTTTATGATATTGAGGTATGTACCCTCTATCCCTGCACCGTGAAGAGTTTTATTCAACAAAAGATGTTGTACCTTGTCAAATGCTTTTTCTGCATCTATTGAGAGGATCATATGGTTCTTGTCCTTTCTTTTATTAAAAATATAGTGCATCACATTGATGTGTGGATGTTGAACCACCCTTGCAGCCCAGGAATAAATCCCACTTGGTCGTGGTGAATAATCCTTTTAATGTACTGTTGGATCCTGTTGGCTAGTATTTCGGTGAGGATTTTTGCATCCATTTTCATCAGGGATTTTGTCTGTAATTCTCCTTTTTGGTGGAGTTTTTATGTGGTTTTGGGATCAAGGTAATGCTGGCCTCATAGAAAGAGTTCAGAAGTTTTCCTTCCATTTCTGTATTTTGAATCAGCTTCAGAAGAGTAGGTATTAATTCGTCTTAAATGTTTGGTAGAGTTCCCTTCAGAAGCCATCCAGCCCTGCGCTGTTTGTTGGGAGATTTTTGATTATTACTTCAATTTCCTTGCTGGTTATGGGTCTGTTTAGGTTTTCTATTTCTTCCTGGTTCAGTTTTAGTAGTTTATACATCTCTAGGAATGCATCCATTTCTTCCAGATTGTCTAATTTTTAGGCGTATAGTTGCTCATAATATGTTCTTGTAATTAGTTGTATTTCTTTGGTGTTGGTTGTGATCCCTCCTCTTTCATTCATGGTTTTATTTATTTAGGTTCCTTCTCCTCTCTTTTTGATAAGCCTGGCCAGGAGTTTATCAATCTTATTAATTCTTTCAAAGAACCAGCTCCTAGTTTCATTGATCTGTTCTATTGTTCTTTTGGTTTCTATTTCATTGATTTCTGCTCTGACCTTTATTATTTCTCTTCTCCTGCTGGGTTTAGGCCTTATTTGCTGTTCTCCCATTCCTTTAGGTGTAAGGTTAGGTTGTATATTTGAAGCCTTTCTTGTTTCTTGAGAAAGGCTTGTATTGCTATATGCTTCCCTCTTAGGACCACCTTTGCTGCATCCCAAAGGTTTTGAACAGTTGTGTTTTCACTTTCATTTGTTTCCATGAATTTGTTTAGCTCTTCTTTAATTTCATGGTTGACCCATTCATTCTTTAATAGGATGCTCTTTAGCCTCCATGTGTTTGAGTTCTTTCCAAATTTCCTCTTGTGATTGAGTTCCAGTTTCAAAGGATTGTGGTCTAAAAATATGCAGGGAATGACCCCAAACTTTTGGTACCGGTTGATACCTGATTTTGTGACCTAGGATGTGATCTATTTTGGAGCATGTTCCATGTGCACTCAAGAAAATGTGTATTCTGTAGCTTTGGGAGGGAATGTTCTGAATATTTCTGTGACATCCATCTGATCCAGAGTGTCATTTAAAGCCCTTATTTCCTTGTTGATCTTTTGCTAGATGATCTGTCCATTTCAGTGAGGGGGGGTGTTAAAGTCTCCTACTACTGGTGTATTATTGTCAGTGTGTTTCTTTGATTTTGTTATTAATTGGCTCATATAATTGGCTCCTCCCATTTTGGGGTATATTTACAAATGCTGTATCTTCTTGTTGGACAGACCCTTTAAGTATGATATAGTGTCCTTCTTCATCTCTTATTATAGTCTTTGGTTTAAAATCTAATTTGTCTGATATAAGGATTGACACCCCAGCTTTCTTTTGATATCCATTAGCATGCTAAATGGTTTTCCACCCCCTCACTTTAAATCTGGAGGTCTCTTTGGGTCTATAACAAGGCTCTTGCAGATAGCATATTGATGGGTCTTGCCTTTTTTATCCAATCTGATATGCTGTGTCTTTTGATTGGGGCATTTAGCCCATTTACATTCAGGGTAACTACTGAGATAGATGAATTTAGTGCCATTGTATTGCCTGTAAGGTGACTGTTACTGTATATGGTCTCTGTTCCTTTCTGGTCTATGTTACTTTTGGGCTCTCTCTTTGCTTAGAGGACCGACCCCTTTCAATATTTTTTGTAGGGTTGGCTTGGTGATTGCAAATTCTTTTGGTTTCTATTTGTCCTGGAAGCTTTTTATCTGTCCTTCTGTTTTCAATGACAGTCTAGGTGGATAAAGTATTCTTGGGTGCATATTTTTCTCCTTTAGTACCCTGACTATATCATGCCAGTCCTTTCTGGCTGGCCAGGTGTCTGTGGATAAGTGTGCTGCCAATCTAATGTTTCTACTGTTGTAGGTTATAGATCTCTTGTCCTGAGCTGATTTCAGGATTTTCTCTGTCTCTGAGAAATAGTAGTAAATAGTAAAACTATTAGATGTCGGGGTGTTGACCTATTTTTATTGATTTGGAGGGGGGGGGGTTCTCTGTGCCTCTTGGACTTGGATGCCTGTTTCCTTCCCCAGGTTAGGGACGTTCTCTGCTATAATTTGCTCCAATATACCTTCTGCCCCTCTCTCTCTTTCCTCTTCTTCTGGGATCCCAATTATTTTTATATTGTTTAATATTGTTTCACTTTATGCTACCACTTATCTCCTGAATTCTCCCCTCATGATTCAGTACTTGTTTATCTCTTTTTCTTAGCTTCTTTATTCTCTATTATTTTGTCTTCTATATCACTAATTCTCTCTTCTGCCTCATTTATCCTAGCAATTAGAACCTCCATTTTTTATTGCATCTCATTAATATTCTTTTTTATTTCAACTTGGTTAGATTTTAGTTCTTTTATTTCTCCAGAAAGGGATTTTCTAGTGTCTCCTATGCTTTTTTCAAGCCCACCTAGTATCTTTATCATCCTTATTCTGAACTCTGTCCTGACATCTTAACATCTTACTTATGTCCATATTGATCAGGTGCCTGGCAATAAGTACTGCCTCTTGTTCTCTTTTTTGAGGCGAGTTTTTCCATCTTGTCATTCTGTCCAGCAAAGAACAGATGAATGAGAGAACAAAATACTAAAATGGCAACAACAACCACAGGGAAATACATACTAAACAAATCAGAAGAGACCCAACACCTGGGTAAAACAAAAAAGAAAAAAGAAAAGACAAAAAGAGAAAAAAGAAAAAAAAGAAGAATGTGATCAGTTGGGTGAATAGACAAGAGCCATACACTAGATTTTGGGTATATTTTGGTCTGTTAGGAGAAACTGCATCCCAAAATTTTAAAGAAAGAAAACTTATACAAAAAATAAGGTTAAATACAATGAAGGGATAGAATATGAGTATAAAAATGAAAATTAAAAATGATTTTAAAAAAGGAATTGATGAGAAGTTGGTTGAAAAAGGAAACAATTCAATTAAAAAAGAAAAAATAAAGAAAAAAAATTTTTTTTAAATAAAGTTGAAAGACTAAAGAATCTTGGGGGAAAAAGCCATGAATTCTATGTGCTGTGCTCCCCTAGAGCTGGGGTTTTGCAGTTCTTATTCATTGGTAAACTTGGTCTTGGCTGGATGTTCTTGCTGATCTTCCAGCAGAGGGGCCTGCTGCAGTGATTCTCAAGTGTCTTTGCCCCGGTGGGATTGCACCTCCTTTGCCAGGGGCCAAGCTAAGTCATCTGCTCAGGTTTGCTCTCTGCAGTTTTTGTTCCCTGAAGGCTTTTGGTACAGCTTTAGAGAGTGAGAATGAAAATGGTGGCCTCCCAATCTCTGGCCCCAGAGGAACTGAGAGCTCGGGGCCCCACTCCTCAGTGCGCCCTCAGAGAAAAGCAGTCACTCACTCCTGTCTCCCTGGTCCACTCTTGTGCTCACAGGCCTGTGACCGAGCGTTTCTATCTCTGGCACATGGTCCTGTCTGGAGTCTCCAAATCCAACAGATTCCTGTGGTGCGCTCCCACACCGCTCCTCCTGGGAGAGGAAGGGGAGTCTCCCTGGTTCTGCTGATTGGGCCCCGGCTCCAAGACCACGGTTTATGGCCACCCTGAGCTGAGAGCCCACTCCTCGGCTCACTCTGTGCTGCCGGCTTCCCTGCTCCAATACCTGGGAGCTCTGCCGCACTCAGGCACCCCTGGTCTTTCTGTAACCCTGAGGGTCCTGAGACCACACTGTCCCAGCGAGGGTTCCACCCCCCACTTAGTCACTAGAGCAATGTCCCTCAGCGGAGCAGGCTTCTAAAAGGTCTGATTTTGTGCTCCTCGGCTCTAGCACTTGCTGGTAGCTGACTGACGGAGACTCCCAACCCCATGGTCTATCTTCCCACCTCAGATTCACCTCTCTGCACATCATACCTTGCAGAAAGTGGTCGCTTTTCTGTTCATAGAGTTGCTGCTATTCTTTTCCTCATTCTCCAGTTGAGTTGGTAGGTGTTTAGAATGGTTTGATAGCTCTCTAGCTGAATTCCTGGGGCCAGACGAGATTTAAGTCTCCTACTCCTCCGCCATCTTGGACTCCTCTCTGCAGAATGTAGTCTTGGAGAGGCTCACCTGATTGCCCTTGTGGGCTTGTATATCTTTATCTAAGAGTGCCTTGCCATGGAAAAGTGTTTAGAAGCTCCACCCTATATAATCATCCCCACATATGTTTGAAAATCAACTACCTATGACACTTTTCCAGGCTCCTTTTGTCAGGTTTAAATAATCCCAGTATTTCCCTCCACTCTTGCTACGTCTTCTTTTCTAAGCTCTTTATCCTCATGACAGCTGTCCTCTGAACTGCCTCCTCTAACTTCTCATGTCTTTCTTAAATTGTGATGCCCTTTATTTGACACCCCTGGCCTAACACTGTTAACCTGATCGTCTGGGAAAAGGTAGGACAGCCTTCACCCTGGCCCAGCAGAGTCTCCTTTCAATTATGCAGGAACAGGTAACCTGCCTGGAAGATCAAATCTGCCAAGACGCACCACTTCCTCCTCATCCTGACATGCAGTCCCAGCCACATTTTCATTTAATAAATATTTACTTTTGGCAACCAAGAGATACAAACACCTTTAAGTCCTGGTCTCTGTCCTTAAGGACCTCATGGTGCTGTTCTACCAAAAAGCCCTCTACCGGCTGAGAGTTACACAGGTACATGGGACAGGTGTCCTGCTGCATTTGTGAATTGCCAGGTGATCTCTGGAACAGATGAGCAAAGTGACAGGTACTGTGGGTCGCAAATGCTCAAACACATCATGCTCCTTAGAAAGGCAGCTCTGCATGTCTAACCTCTCCAATTTTCTGATACAAATTGATGATTCTTTGAGAATAAGATAGTCAAAGAATGGCTTTTCTCTTTTAAAAGGGCATATGTGGGCTAGATATCCTTAGGTACATTTATGTGCCTTGAGTTAAAACTTTTTTCAGAACCTGGTAGAAGTTCCTTCAAAATTTAAAGGAACAAGACATTAAAGGTACATATCTCTCTCTCTCTCTCCATATATATATATATATATATATATATATATATATATATATATATATGATCTCACCAAAAATAACCCCAACTGATATTCAGTAGGGGAGGTTCACAGCACTTATCCTCTCTACACTAACATCAAGTGTAAATGATTTGCTAATTTTTAAAGAATTTTACTGGGAGCAACCTCACAATCAGCCCATGATGTAAGCAGGACAGGTATTATTGTGTCCCTATTATGAAAGAACAAAACCGAGGATCAGAGAGGGCAAGTGACTTCTGTAGATCAGTAAGTTGCAAGTAGTGGAGCATTGACAACGAAATCCCCGGTGCTCTCAATCCCCCTAAGGGATTTCTTAAAAAGTCACCCTAGTCCTACAATTAAAGCAGCTGTGTGGCTAAGAATATCCATTTTGTCCATTAAATGCTGGCATGTTTGTGAAGAAAAGTAAAGTTCTTTTGTTTTTATATTACTCCTTTAGGTACCTTTTCCTTTTCACTCTTGGCACCAGTGTCTTTATAGGTTTTCTCCACTGCCCTCTGAAAACCTGCTTTCAAGAACCATTTTACGTATGACTTTCAGTAAAGCATAAGTGAATAACAGAAGTTTAAAATGCCATCCTTCTCAGGAATACATCTCCCACAGTTTACGTACCTCTAACCCCTAAGCTTTGTAACAAAGCTTTCACAGGAGCATCTCAGGCAGCCATCCGGAGGTGGCTTTTGGTAGAGTGAGATCCTCTCACAACCCCATGACATCTTCCCAGCTGACCTGTGTCACCACATAAGTCTGGTCCTGGATTTTATACTGCACTTGGTTGCATTGTCTCCAAGGAGGAGGATTTTCCAAAAGTTCTAGTAGAGTAATATGCTTCTATTTGAAGAGACTCCATATAGATAAGTTTCGATAAGCCATTGGTTTAAGATTCTCATATGTTCTCCATTTTCTAGGGACAGTCCTCAATGCTCGCTCATTCCCATCCTCATCAGTGTCCCTGGGACGAACCACATGGGGACAGCTGTTTTCAGGATAGCAAAAGGCCTAAAGAACAGATTCTGGGACAAGATCCTTTTAAACTGTATTGACAACAGTAGCTAGCTGTAAGACGTCTCTCATTCACACACCAAACTTATTGAACTCTACTATGTAGTAGTTCTAGTAGAAACATCAACAAAACAAGGTATTGCCTCAGCCCTTGAGCGGGTCATAGTTTAGTGAGACCTGCAACCACTATAATAAAGTGATATGAACTGTAAAGGAAGCAGGAATAAGAACACAATGAAAACACAGATAAAGGAGTACTTAATTCTTCTGCCAGGAAGGAGAAGAGAGAAGGGTCAGGGAAAATTTTATAGCTGGTGCCAACTGAGATGAGCCTTGTGAGGTATTCAGGACGTCTTCCTCTTCTTCTCCCTCTTCCCTTTCCTCCTCTTCCTCCTCTTCTTTCTGTAGACTTTATTTTTTTTTAGAACAGTTTCAGGTTCACAGCAAAACTGAGCAGAAAGTGCAGAGTTCCCGTATGTCCCTTTGCCTCCCTACCACACACACACAACCTCCCCCACTCTCAATAATCCAGGGGGCATTTATTACAATCAATGGACCTACAATGACACATCATTCTCACTCAAAGTCATAGTTTACATTAGAGTTCACTCTCAGCGTTGTACATTCTATGGGTTTGAACAAATGTATGAAGACATGTATCTTCCATTGTAGTATCATACAGAGTAGTTTCACTGCCCTAAAAATCCCCTATGCTCTGCCTGTTTATCCCATCTTGCCCCCTAACCCCGGACAACCACTGATCTTTTTACTGTCTTCAGAGTTTTTTCCAGAATGTCATCTAGTTGGAATCCTACAGTGTGTAGCCTTTTCAGATTTGCTGTTTTCACTTCATGATATACATTTAAGGCTCCTCCATGTCTTTTCATGACTTAATGGCTCATTCCTTTTTAGCACTGGGTAATATCCGTTGTCTGGATGTACCACAGTTGATTTATCCATTCACCTATTGAAGGACACCTTGGCTGCTTCCCAGTTTTGGCAACTATGAATAACACTCCTATACACTTTCTTTTTTTTTTTTTTTTTTAAAGGCCACTTTATTGAGACAATTCACATACCATATAATTCACCCATTAAAAGTATGCAATTCAGTGGCTTTTAGTGTATTCACAATGTTGTGCATTCATCAACTTTAGAACATCACAATCAACTTTATAACATTTTCATTATTCTAAAAAGAAACTCTTCCCCGTAGGCTTCATTCACCCTTCAGTCTTCTCATTCCTCCTGCCCCCACCCTAGGTTACCACTAATCTACTTTGTCTATTGGTTTGTCAATTCTGGATGTTTCATATGAATGGAATCATACAATATATGGCCTTTTGTATCTGCCTTCCTTCATTATCATAATGTTTCAGGGTTCGCCCATGTTGTATCGTGTATCAATACTTCTTTCTTTTTACAGCAAACATATTCCCTTGTATAGATATACTATGTTGTATTTACACATTGATCAGTTGAATATTTGGGTTGTTTCTACTTTTTGGCTATTATGAATAAATCTGCTATTTCTGTACATGTTTTGGCGTGGACATATGTTTTCATTTCTTGCTCATTCATTTTTATAGTAACTTAAAGTCATACTTTGTCTAAGCATGTTGCTTCCTGAGATTTGTTTAGTAAAACCATATTAGATTCCCTATGACATGAGATCTCTAGGGTCTAAATGCAAGTTTTATCAAATGTCTGAGTGCATCAATTTGCCCTCCTGCCAGCACTTGCAAAATTAGCCCTTGAATCAGNAGGAATGATGGTGATGCATAATGTTTAAGAGTAATGAACACTTTATGTTCTCAAGGTTCTATTCTTAGAAAGCCAGAAAAGGGTGTGGGAAGAGTAAAGGCAATTCAGCCAGAGGGAACATGAGCAAACCTAGAACATACATAAAAATACATGTTTGGTACGCTAAAGCATGGTACGTGCCTGAGGATGAGAGTAGCAAAAATTGGGCTGAAAAAGTAGAAGGGGAATCAACGGTGAAAGGCTTTGAATGACAGTTTAAGAAATTTGACCTTTGTACTGAGGGCAGTGGGAAGCTTCATAACCAGAAGAATGGCATACTCTTTTGGAAAGAGGGCTGGCAAAAGAGAAGCTGATTGAGAGTTCATGAAGAAATATGCAAGTTAATCACTGTAATCACATAAGACTCCCTCACAGATGATAGAAAACCAGATGAATTCTGGCTTGCACACTTTTAATTTATTGGTTTATATTTCTCTGCAATATAGGAGTAGATCCGGGTTCTGACTCACTATCCCTTGGTTCTGCTTTCTCAGTGTTGACTCATTCTCAAGCAGCATCTCTTGTGGTCCCAAGATGGCATCCAGCCAAGAAAAAACAGAATTGTCCCAGTGTTCTCAACTAAAGCCCTAACATTCAGGTGAATGGCACCAGCTCAGGTCATAAGAACACTCCTGAAATGATTACTGGGAACTGGAGAGTACTATTGGCCTGGTCTAAGTCAGTGCTACTCAAACTGTGGTCCATGGACCAGTACCTGTTTCCACATGCTTGTTACCACCTGCAACATGTATAGACACTGAGGATGGTTAAGAAGGGGCACAGGCACCCCAGTGTTCATAGCAGCAATGTCCACAATAGCCAAACTGTGGAAGAAGCCAAAATGCCCTTTAACAGACTAACGGATAAAGAGGATGTAGTTCATATATACAATGGAATATTACTCAGCCATCAGAAAGGATGAATACCCTCCATTTGCATTAACATGGATGGAACTGGAGGGGATTATGCTAAGTGAAATAAGTCAAGCAGAGAAAGACAATTATCATATGGTTTCACTCATTTGTGGAACATAGGAATAGAATGGAGGGCATTAGGGGAAGGAAGGGAAAACTGAAGGGGGGGAATCAGAGGAGGAGATGAACTATGAGAGAAACAATCTGTGGGTTTCAGAGGGGAGGGGGTGGGGGGATGGGTATTAAGGAGGGCACATGTTGCAAGGAGCACTGGGTATTATATGCAAATAATGAATCATGGAACACTACATCAAAAACTAATGAAGTACTGTATGGTGATTAACATAAAGAAAAAAAAGAAATTGAGGGTGGTTAGAATCTTCTATTACAATATGACAGAGTAATTGAGTCTAATAATTAAAACCAAGGCTTGTATTTTGTCTCTTTGTTTTGTGTGTCATTTTTTTCAGTGATTCATTTGCACTGTATTTTATGCAAGTATCAGCCCATGGTGGATGGGGGAGTGGGAGAGGAAGCAAACTGGCCCTTCACCACAGAAAGTCTGAGAAACTGTGGGCTAATGCGCATGCTCCACTATGGAGTCTGGGAGTGAGTCAGCATTCTGGAAGCACAAAGGGGGACTTTGGGAAGATCTTTCCCTCATGCCATGAGAGGGGGCAAAAATAAATGTCCACTATAATCGTGAGGCCTAATTTGGAGAGGGAAGGATACTCCCAGACTTAACATCAGCTCTTTCATTTTCTCACGCTTTCTTTCACATTGACCTGCCCTTATTCAGAGTCCCCTGTAAGACTTGACTCTGCATAAGCTTTGGATATGGCCATTTTTATAGGATAAACATTCCATGCACATTCACCTACCCTTCCCATTGGAACTTTGATGACTAGAATCAAAGCATCTGAATGGCTCTTCTAACCAATTAAGAGAAAAACAACTTTGAGCAAGACTAACATAAGGTAATTACTAAACTGAGACGAATTCCTTTGCCATGCCCTTGGCACTGAGGTATGGAAACTCCAGAGCCCTATAAGAGGTCTGAAGGAAAAAAAAATGTTCAAGACAAATTTCAGGGATCTCAGTTTCTCATTAAAAATACATTTTAGAAAATTGTTTCAGGTTAACTTGCTAGGGTAGTTGTATAGCAAGGAAAAGTGTGCAGCAATTTGGCAAACTGCAGCTTTCATTTCTCTTTTAAAATAAAATGGAAACAATAAAAGCACAATTAAAACTAAAATTAAAAAAACATAATCTGAAAGAGAATTTTGATTCTTTTTCTAATTAAAGCTCTGCAATTAAAGTTTTGCTGGAGAGCAACCTGTGTTCTTCATTTCCCTGCCCACAAAGGGCTAATACAGGCCCAGGATTTGAGAGGTCTGCTGCGCTCAGAGCCGGAAATTACCTTGGAGAACCTTGTAGGCTGGCTTTCTCATTTTACCAATTGGAAACTGAGGCCACCGCAGGTCTACTTCTTCTCTCTTTAGTCCTCTCTTTCATGCGTGTGTGTGCATGTGTGTACGTGTATGTATATGTGTATTTTCTGTCAGAAGGCTTGGAAACTTGGAGTCTGCACAATTTTAACATAATTCAGACACTCAATATGGGACTTCTTTCTTTCCAGGGTCCTAATTACCCCTCCAGTATAAAGGCAGGGGTTCAACTGGCACCAAATTTTACCCAGTGCTGCCTCAAAATGTGCAATTTTTGCCTAAGTGACCTTCACGAACAATAGAGATGGCAATGTGGGTTTTCTGTGAAAATCGAATGGAAATCTAGTGCATGCCTTCATACCTTCTGCAATAAAATAAACTGGGTGTAATGTTCCTTCATGACCCAAGCTTAGTCTAGTAAACAGTTGTGGTACTCCAGAGGAGAAGGGGTGTAAGTCCAGGATATAGACACGAATGCACACTGGCCCCAAAACCTACCACCATTAAAAAAAAAAAAAATCCACCACTTAGAATTTAATGGATTACTTCTTTTCCATATAAACGTAGTGGTTGTTTATCAAATACATACACAGTGCAAAACTGACCTATGACAGAGTGACCTTTAGCAGGGCACAGGACTACCCTTAAGACCTTAAGAGTTAAGGTCTTTTAGGTCAGCCTTTGGGATGGGGCGGGGGTGAGGGAGGGAACCCTAAGGAGGAAATGGAACAGAACTCATGTTTGGTGAGTACTTAATATATACCCCAAACTTTCACTCATTTCATTTCTTAACTATCCTGTGAGGGAAGAAATATTTTTCTCATTTTACAGATAACAGAACTGAGGCCCCGAAAGACTAAATAACTTGCCCCAGGCCACAGAGCAAAAAGCTAAAAAGTGAGGCTATGACCCGAGCTTGCTGTGGTCCCAGGCCTTGCATCTTCACTCTACACCATGCTGTCCCAGACAGCAGAGTCCGTGGGCCTTGGTCCTTGATGCTTCTCCTCTGTTATCATACCAACAGTTATGTTTTGTAATAGAAGAAACCAGCCCAAAACTTCCTGGCTTAATACAATGGACGTTTTATTTGCTCACAGTTCTGCAATCTGGGCTGGGCTTAGCCAGGTGACTCTTCTGTTGACCTGGCCAATGGTCACTCGTACGGATTCTTTCAGCTGGTCAGTCAGCAGGGGCCTGGGCTTGGCGGGGCACAGAATGGCTGGGCTTTTCTCCCATGGCCTCTCCATAAAACGCCAACAGAGTACGGAGTTCTAAAGGAGATCAGGGCTCAGAGCCCAGAAGCGGAACTTCTTAAGGCTTCCTGTACAGACACAGGAAGGGGTATAGCATCACTCTGCCACTTCTAGTCACGGAGTATGAGTCACAGGCCCTATTCCAGTTCAAAGAGCGAGGACTACACAAGGGCAAATACCGGGAGTTGTGATCGCTGGGGGCCGGGAGTGTAACAGGGATCACCACCGACTCTAAAGTTTGCTGTGTTTTCTTTTCCTTATACTTTTATGTCCAGTTTTTCTCTCTTCTGTAAGTCTCTCCACTTTCTCCTACCAGTTCTCAGTTTTCCTGCGTTATATCTGGCCTTCCTTAGCCAGCTGCAGAGGATTCCTTTCCTTCACATCTGGGAACTGACCGATCACATCATGTCAACTCTGTTCTGCAGGTCGTCCATCTTTGCAGCTCAGGTGTTCTACTGACAGAGATTCCTTTGCTTTTTGGTTGCTGTTTTGATTTGCTTTGCTTTTGCACCTGGCTCCAAAGCTGGAACTATAGTTTAAAGGAAAAGAAGCCCTCCCTGAATCAAGAAGCAACTTAAGTGAATACACTTCAAAGCTTTGCCCTTATAAATAAAATCTAGAACTTGTTATCTTTAGTTTTACCTGCAAGAAGGCAAAATGTCCGGTTCAATGGCCAAGTCAACAAATCGACGTTTCCCATGTTTTACATGCTTTAAATTTCCTTGGCCATCATTCACCAGGGCAGAGAAAGAAGAGAGGGCTGCGGGAATCAGATAATTCCCAGCATTACAATTCTGGTTCACAGCAGGTTGCTTCTTACATGTGGCTAAGATGAGATCAGATTACATTTCCATTGAATCATTCAACCTGTCTGATCACTGCTTTCTGCTGCCAGGAGAGATTCAAGAGGACCAAGAATTAGCCAGAGCCAGGAGAACAGGTGCAGATACTACCACCATGAGAAGGGCAGAGGAAATGAGAAAAAGAAATTCTAAAACACCCCAGGTGAAGATCCCTGCAGAAGGGATTGTGGGTTTCCATTTGCAGTCCCGGGAAATTAAAAGGAAAGTTAAAAGTTGAAATGTGAATTACCCTTCAAGAGTTTCTAAATTCTTTCACTGACAATGTGTATCATTGTTTCTTTTATTCTGCTCCCTGAGGCCAGTCTTTGGATCCTTGATTGTTGGATTGCATCTAGACCAGACATTTAGGTGCAAAAATGAAGGGAATTAAATTCAATTTGGCTATTTATACAACTAAATTGCTCAAGTGAAGGAAGCAATGGAGATAAAATGTCTTCATTATTATTTTAGATTAATTCGTTGACTCTAATCTTATCTGTGCTCTATAGTCACAAACATCAAAAGTTGATTGAAAATGTGCATAAATTCATACATAAATGAATTATACATGAATTCATTATAACCCTCATAATGATCTACACAAAATCCAATTAACATTCTATGAAACTTCTAGAGAATCTGACTAGATTCTGATGTTCCCAGGAAGGAAAATAAGTTTATCAGAGAAAATTTTGAAAAAAGCATATGAGATGGGACTAGCCACATTAGATATTTAAATATAAGGCCATATCATTAAAATAATTTACTATTGAAAGAAGAAACAATGTATAGATACAGAACACAGACTAGAGCTAGTCCAGAAATTGACTTGGATCCGTATAAGAATTTGCTAGAAAATAAAAATGACATCACTACAAAGGAACTTGCCCAGGAGTAACTGAGTAGGAATTTAAGGAAAATAAAATTAGTCTAGACGCATCCCTCATAGTGTATAACAAAATAATTCCCAGATACATCAAAAAATTAAATATTTAAAAATATCTTTTTCCAAATGCCCACTCGAACAAGGTGTTAGACCTGTGAATTTAAGACCCAGGATGAGGGGTATCTGGGTGGCTCAGTCAGTTAAGCATCTGCCTTCGGCTCAGGTTATGATCCCAGGGTCCTGGGATAGAGCCCTGCATCAAGCCCTGAATCAGGCTCCCTGCTCTGCTTCTCCCTCTCCCTCTGCTGCTCTCCTTGCCTGTGCTCTCACTCTCTCTCAGATAAATAAAATCTTTAAAAAAACAAAAAAAAACAAAAAACAAACAAAAAAACCCAGGATGACTTTCTAAGCTTAAAATCATTCTAAGAAATCATAAAGCAAAAGACCCAACTACTAAGATTACATAAAATTTAAAACTTCTGTTTGTTACAGGGGGCAAAAAGGCATAAACAACTACTTTTAAAAAAGCAGACTGGGAAAATTAGATTCAGGAAATTTGGCAAAAAGTTAGCATCTTTAAAAAAGCATAATGTTACTACTATAACAAGAGAGAACATTTTCATATTTATTACTTGTTGGTGAATATTTTCTGTCCATGGCCTTTGTTCAAGGCAGCAGAATTAATCTCCTAAAACCCCACTTCCTTATGACATTTCCTTGTGACAAGAGTATAGCGAGTCTGTCACTTACCATTCTCTGACCTCAGCCATTTTAGTACATATATACCTGACATATCCCTATACCATTTGCATCCAATGTTTAATAATTTTCTTTAAATCAACTCTGTTTTACTTAAATAAACTAACCTTGTTCTAACGAATAATTTCTGTGAAATTATTGTTAGATATGATTAAAATTTAAATCAGTAAACCTTGAGCAAAGCAGATGATCCGACCCTCCACAATGTGGGTGAGCCTCATCCAATCTGGTGAAGGGCTTGAGAGAAAAGACTGAGGTCCTCCAAAGAAGGAATTCTGCCTCCGGACTGCCTTAAGATTCAAAGCTGCAACATCAGCTCCCGCTGGAATTTCCAGCCTGTTCACCTACCCTGCAAATTTTGAACTTGCCAACTTCCACACTCACAAGAGCCAACTCCTTAAGACAAATACCCACCCCATCCCTCTGTCTGTGTGTGTGCGTGTGTGTGTGTGTGTGTGTGTGTGTGTGTGTGTACATATCCCATCCTATCAGTTCTGTTTCTCTGGAGAACCCTGACTAATACCCTTACCAGCCTTTGAGAGCACTGGCTTTCCAAATCACGTTCAAATGTCTTGGCCTGGATGCCAACACTTACCTTAACCTAGCTCTTCCTTCCTATTCCATGTTCACCGCATGCGACTTTCCAATGTGGACTCTGCTTTACTCCAGCTGGTCACCTCACATCTTTATTTGTGCTCAGCATTCTGCTGAGAATGCCTCGCTTTGCTAGTCCTCCCCCATTCCTGCCTTTGGGGTCTGGATCGATTTCCACATGAGGAGCTAAGGAAGAAATAAAAGGTGGAATAAGATTCTCACACCTAGAAATACGCAAAACCGGCTTTGGCAAGTAAGGTTTCATCTCGTGTGCCAATTCTGACTAATTGGTGGCAGTTACTTGGAACATTTTAGGGAGGATTCGGAGGCTATCTCTGTCAGAACAAATGCAGGGATCTATTAGTGATGTCTGACAGTAGAAGGGTGAGAAGGGCCAGAGTGGTAATAAACTTCCTATGTAATTCCCACCTCTGGCTTGGTTATTAAGGAAACTGGCCAAGATTATTTTCCTGGGGCCTTTCCAATGCCTATTCAAACAAGGTATCAGATCTATAAATTTTTTTACAGAAACTAATCTACATATACATATGTAGGGAAAGTCAACAAGAGCATTGAAACAAAGGAAGAAGGAGTACAGAGAACAGGGTACATTTGCCTCCCAAACATCTCCTTTTTCACACAGTACCAAATGTTAAGACAGAATTTGCCTGCTGCGGCGACTGATTTGGGGAATACAAACACTCCAAGACGTCAGTTTAGCTGTTCTTTGACCATGCTGCCCAGCACCTGGACACTGGGACATCCTCATAAATACCTTTGCCCCAGTTCTCTTGCCGCAGCAAAAGTTGCATTGGTCCCTCCCCCACATCCCTGTCTTCCCCTCCCTGAATTGCTGAAATGAGAACAGAAGCAACTCTGTTCAGCACACCAAGATCAGAATAATTGACACAGATCTTCCTGGAAATCAATCCAAAACTGTCCCAGTAGAAAATCACCCTATGCCTGGTTTTCAGTGGTTCTTTCCCATAGTCTTTAAGGTTGGGGTGGGGAAAGCATGATTATTTATGCAGCTGGATTAGGTTACTTTCATTCATTCTGGACTCGAGCACTTCTTTCCAACAGGACAGTGTGATAGGCCCTAAAGATACAAAGAGAAATCCTATTTGGTCTCTGCTTTCCCGGGGGAGCTCCTAACATAATTGAGAGTCAAAGAATATACAGAAACATTATCTTAGACCAAGGTCAGCAAACTTTTTCTGGAAGATAATAAATGTTTTCAGCATTGCAGGTCATGCGTTCTCTGTTGCGACTGCTCAACTGTGCTGTTGTAAAACAAAGACAGCCACGGACAGTACTTAAATAGGTCGTCATGGCTGTGCTCCAATAAAAATTTGTCTACAGAAGAAGGCTGCTGGCCCGATTTGGCCTTTAGTTTGCTAATCGCTGCCTCAGACTTATTGGGCAAATTAGGATGAACATCTCTCGGAGGAAAAGGTAAAAAAAAGGGGGGCTGGATCCGTTTTTGGTTAGCGTGGTTGCTTGAGTAATCAGAATCTTATTCCTTGATGATTTTTAAAAATTTATTAAAACTCCAAATAAGATCTGTGGCATCTCCTGTGAATATGTGAGGAAATAAAGTAGTTACATTTAATAACAGAATGGCTTTATTCATTTAAAAATACTTTTAATTCAAGATTTGCCATAGTCGTAATTCATTTCATGAGGAACAATTGCCAAATATGAAAATGATGTAGAAATCCACAGGGCAGAGTAGAGAAAGCCCTAGAGGGAAATAAGAAAAGTCTCATTGACTGTGCAAGGTGGAAATGTGTCCCTGTCATGCACAGAGTTCTTACTTTTTCAAATCATCATGGAATATTCTGAAAAAACCACCCTTGCCCCAAAACATTAACAAAGGCTTCCTTTCTCATTCCAGTCCCCTCCAGCAACTAGAAATTAATTAAGCAATGGGGCAAATAAAGAAGTCTGGAAAAAATTTGATGGAAGATCAGAAAGTACACCTAATATTAGTACAGTGATGTTCTAATGAATTCCTGGCCTTACGAAAAGAACTTGTTTCTAAGAAGTTGATTTGAAAACTCCATTGAATCACAAAGGCTTTGGGTAAATGGTGCCACCAGTTCAGCTTATATGACAAAGCAATTTATCTCCCAGAGTCCATTGCACTTTTCGTCATTGATACCATTAAACTTCATAATGTCCTAAAGATTAGGAAGAAAAGTACTCTTTGTTTTACGGTGAAACCAACGTTCAGACAGATTCAGCTTCGGTTAATAGCAAAATAAATGCCATCATTCACAAAATGATTTTCGTTTCTAGAGGCGACAACAGAAGCAAAACTGAGGAAGTAGACTTCATTTCCACATCACTGATGCCCCCGCAATCCCCCGATACATAATTTCCTTTATATTTAAATCCCCATCAAAATATCCCAAAGATGTCAGTTGATAAATATTAATATACCTTTTATTCCCAATTAGGTATTTATCTACTTTTTCAAAAAGGACTCTTAAAAAGTCCAAAGCATCATTACAGCTCTAGTATTGATTCCTAGTGGCAAAACCCCAAGCATCATCAGTGGTAAAATGACTTTATTAAGCAAGGGAAACATGTTCTTCTCAAGCCAACGCTGACTGGTTTCCTGAGCACTTATGTAACGGTCTTATTGGATTATGACTGTAGTGAATAACCAGCAGTCCATTCACCATATCATCACCATGTTTCTCACAATTTAAACACAAAATGTTATGTCATTTTAAGCTATCCAGTGGGTCTAGTTAACTAAGTTTCTAAGTGTGTTTACAAAAAGCCTCACTCTCAAGAATGTGAAATAAAACAAGAAACACATCTCTTGGTCGCCCACTCTATTTATTGTATGGTGCTAGAGGATGGGAACACTAAGAAATGTAAGACACGATTCCGGTCCTGAAGTAAACTGCATGGTCAAAACAAAAATAAATAGTAAAGCAAATCATCATTTGATAGGTATAAATCCTTACAAAGCTGCAATTACACACACGCCAAACTACTCAGGTTTCCTTCTACTGGTTTCCCACTGCATTTAGAATAAAGACACAACTGCTTAACCTCTAGGTGACAGCTTTTCTTGGGTCATGGGTCCCCTTGCTCTCTCTGCCCCACACATACCATCCATCTTTCAGTCCCTTGTTCTTGCCATACTCCCTCCTACCCCAGGGCCTTTGAACAGGCTTTTTCCCTGAGCCTGGAAGGTTCTTCACTCCGTTTCCTCCCTAGATAATTCCTTTTCATTATCAGCACTTAGATCACTTTTCACCCCTCACCCCCACATTATGTTCTTTCATTGCCCCCATATGCCTATCCTTGGTATTTTTCATTGTAGCAAATCGTCTATTCGTTTCATAATTATTGTATTAATAGATTTCTCTCACCTCAAAGCTCCATGAAGGCGAGGATGATGTGTATTTTTAGCTTATCACTGAATCATTTATGCTTAGCTTATAATAGGGGTCCAACAGATACTTGTCTGAATAAATGGATAAATGAATAAATGAATATCTGGACTTACATAAATAAACTAATCCATATCTTTTTTATTTGATAGTAATCATTTAATATATAATTATTAAAGTCTAAAGTTCACTCAGCAAATACTTATAAAATTCCTACTGTGTACCTGGCACTGTGCTCGACACTGGAATATAAATATGAAGACACTGTCCCTCTCCAAGGTGCCGACTGAGAGAGACGGACAGGTAAACAGATCATTACAATCGAACATATGTTACAGGTAGGAGAAATCCAATGTGCCATGGGAACACAGAGACAAGAACTAGCTCTGCCTAGGGAAGCTGAGGAAGACTCTTAAGGAAGTGACATCTGAGCTCTTGAAGAAGAAACAGAAGTGCAGTGGGTAAACTAGTGAGAGAAGGCATTCTATGCAGAAAATGGACCGTGAGGGGCGCCTGGGTGGCTCAGTTGGTTAAGCATGCAACTCTTGATTTTGGCTCAGGATTGTGAGATCGAGCCCCATGGTGAGCTCTGTACTGGGTGTGGAGCGTGCTTGAGATTCTCTCTCTTCCTGCCCTCTGCCCCTCACCACCCCCCACCAAAAAAGAAAAAGAAAAAGAAAATGGAACATGAAAAAGGTCAAAAGATTTGAAGACGTTGAGATAGGCATGGAAAAGCAAATCATTTGGTACCACTGTGACTGTGATGCGTGGAATGGGAATGACCTGAGATCAGGGGAGACTCTAGACTGAGGTACAGTGATGAGCATGAGAATCTGAGCTACGAACAACCTGCCCAAGTGGGACTGGATGGCAGTTGGTGGCAAGTACAGAACAGAAGTTGGAAAAGGACTAAGAAAGAGAAAAATATCTCCACGGGAACAATGGGGACTATTTGGGAGTCAGGGACCCCTGACTGGAATCGCCTTTTCAAAATCACACTTCCTAGGGCAGTGTTTCCCACACTCCCCTAATGAGAACAGTCATATAGCTATTAAAATACATATTCTGAGGACATATCCCAAACCCTGTGAATCAACATTCCCAAAGGAAAAGACTGGAAATCTGAATATTGAACCAATACCTTAGGTCAATCTTATTATCGGGGAAGCTCGAGAAACTTCTATTCCACCTTCAAGTAAGGCTCACCACCCTGTTCCCCAGCACTGTCCATTGGCCTGTCAGGGGTGTGGCTGCCCAAGAAACTATCAATCTCAATTAACAACACAATGACCCTTATTTACAATTTAACAATAAAACATGACTGCGTTAGCGCAGGGAAAATACAAGTATACTCACTACCTTACTAGGAGAATCGCACAGTCTACTGAAGAAAAAGTTCAGCTAATTATGCACAAAAGAGAGAAACTAGTCTCTCTGCATAAGGAAGAAAGCCCATGAGCTTCCTCCATTAGTGCAGTGGCTGTGGGTGCTGTCTTGGGTCTCCAAATCCATTTCCTTCTCCCTAAGTGACTATCAATTACATCATCAGTTGAGGCTCCAAGAGTTGTATGACCAACTGCAGAACAAGTGAAGTTCTTTCAACCCTCAGTTGTTGAGCTTCTCACTGACAGAGAATGGAGAAAGATACTTACTACACAGCACAGCCTCATATGAGTTTATCACAATACTGGAAAACAGAACACTTCTATGCTATTAAGGTATCAGTTCTCAACAGTGTTGAGAATCTGAGGCGGCCATACTGTAATCGTTTGGATGCCAACCCTTCATTTAGCCCCACACTTCCTGTGGCAAGCTGGGTCACTGCTTGACTGCAGGTGTAAATGGACACTTGGGTGTTGCATGAATCTTTTTTTTTTTTTTAATTTAAATGTTAGTGAACATACAGTGCAATATTGGTTTCTGGAGTAAAATTCAGTGATTCATCACTTATATACAACACCCATAATGCTCATGACACCAAGTGCCCTCTTTAGTCCTCATCCCCCATCTGGCCCATCCCCCACCCACATCCCTCCATCAACCCTCACTTCTCTCTCATTAACAGTCTCATGGTTTGTTTCCCTCTCTCCTTTTTTTCTTTTCCCCTTTCCTATCTGCATGAACCATTTCTAATGAAGAGCTTTTGCCCTTCTTGAAAATCCAGCTGGTTAACTGCCTCCAACCCCAGAACTCAACTGAAAAGTTAGGCAGTGGAATCTCTGGTTGTTGATACCATTTCCTTGATGGTTTTAGTTAAATAATTTCACAGCTCTATGCTTCAGTTTCCCCACCCACAATTCATTGCAAATGTTTTTTAACCTGTATCACATAATACTATAAAAATGAAAGACGTTTTTAAGAGTTTGCTTGACAGTATATCAAAATTATTTGTTGGCATCGAGTCATATTTAAATGGCAGCCTTTTGTTCCAGTGGGGAAATACGTATAATCTACTGTTTTTCTCATTTTTAAATTGGATCCAGTGATGCTGAATTTATAGTAGGCACCCCATTTGAGGCAATACAAATTGCAGGGAGGGGAAAGGTTTGTTCAAAAACAACCTGAGAGGTGAATACTGCTACATCTATATGTCATCTTTCTTCCCTAATGACATCTGAATGTAAGATAGGATGCTCTTAATAAAAGAGGACTTGCTTTCCAAAATGTCCTGCTGATTTGGTAAAAGAGGATTTGAGAAGGAGAGCAATGACAGTTGGGAGGAAAAAAGAGTAATTCCTACAAATACCAGAAATTGCACTGGGTAGGCCAGTGGATTTAAATGGGGAATCCCAGGAAAAACTGAGCATTGCTTCGTAAATGGCCATGTCTAAATTTCATGGCTCTAACATGCAGTCACAAAACGATCCACGGGGTTTTCCAAGATTTCTTGCCCTTTGGTCCACAGTGGAATTTCTCAAAGTATGTTTTCAGTGGATGATGATTAAGAATTACATGGAAGAAATAAAACAGGAGGGTCATGTTCAGAACCCATGTATATATAGATACTTGATTCATGGCAAAAATGAAACTACAGGGAGTGGGGAAAGAATGGTCATCATAATAAATGGTGCTAGAACAACTGGGCATCCATAAGGGAGAAAATGATATTGCATCTACGACATTAGAGTAAAAAATAAATAAATAAATCACACTGCATATTTGACATCTCATATATAGAGCAGTGCTTCTCAAAGTGTGGTCTCTGGACCACTTGCATTCAGGTCACCTGTGTGACAAATATATAGATTCCCTAGATTACCTTAGACCTGCTGATTCTCTAAGAATGAGACCTAAGAATCTATATTTTTATCAAACTCCCTTAGATGAGTTTTAGCCCATTAAAGCTTGAGTTTTAGCCCATTAAAGCTTGACTTTCACCAGCAGAGCGTCTGGCAGTTATGAAAACAACCATCTGAATCCAGGCTCTGCCACGGGCAAATTAATGAATCCGTCTAAAAGCAGTTTTCTTATCAGTAAAGTGGTGATAATATCAACCTTGTAGATAGGTTGCAATGATTAAGTGAGCTGCTGGGTGTACGGTGCTTAGCACAGTCTTAGTGCATAGTAAGCACTCAGTAAATGTTGCAATTACTTCCCACATCCAGGAAACCTACCAGAAATGAAGAATTTTCAGTCACTAACAAAAATTTTCAATTATAAAAGTACAGTTTGGTACTGGTAATACATATTATAAAGCACATACCTTTATCAGTGTATTAACAGGTAAGTGGTGAGTATTTGGTCTTGAGAACTTATTTGGAAGTACTACTTGGAGAACATAGCTATTCACTCATATACCTCCCCACCTAAGAAGTCATGGTCCCATCCAAAGATGCAACTTTAGAATTTGTGTATGGGATGCCGTGATAAAACTTCTACCCAGTGACCCTGATGAGCTAAATCAGGGTCATCAGTGCAATGACAGATTAATTTATTTGGCAAATGTTCACTGGAAGATTATGATGTCCCAGGCCCTGTAGCAGGTGCTGAGCATTGAGAAGAAAAAGATACAGTCCTTGCCCTCCAAGAGCACCTAGTTTGTGAATATTCCCGCATGTCATCTTCACCCTTACATATATTAAACAGTATTTCTCAACCGATTTTTGTTGTTGTTGTTGTTGTTGCCGTTGTTGTCAAATGACTAGAAGACCGGAAAAACCTAGTTTTATGGGCAGGGTGTTCAGGGCTGAATCAGGGATAAAAGAAAGATATTAAATGATAAATGCACCTAGCAAACGCTTTTCTTTGGAACTTTGAAAACACGGCCAGGTTTTCTTCCAGCATCCAGTACTACTGATGAGAAGTGTGCCACGGTGAATGAGCAAAGGGAACTACGCTGGGGCAGTAAAAGCTATCTTAGCAGCCTTGGGCCGGTCCGTTCCTCTGCTTGCTCTTCAGCACCCAGGGACGGACGGTCAATGCGGGGAAGAAACAGCTGCTTCAGAAAAGCAAAGGCAAAGAATGTAGGAGTCTGGGCTCCACGGTGCCCAGACAGTCCTAACCAGGGACACCTGAGATTCAGACGAGATATTCTGCAGAGACAGTATACACTGGGTTCCTAGGGCTGCCATAATGAAGCTCCACACAGTGGAGTGGCTTACACAACAGAAATTTATTCTTTTACCCTTCTGGAGGCTACGGACTTCAACAGCAAGGGGTCAGCAGGGCCATGCTTCCTCTGAATGCTCTAGGAGAGAATCTGTTCCATACCTCTCTCCTAGCTTCTTGGTGTTCCTTGGCTCGTAGCTGCATCATTCCAATCTCTGCCTCCATCTTCACTTCACCTTCTTCTCTCCATGTCATCTCTTGTTACAAGGACACCAGTCCTTGGGTGAAAGGCTCACCCGCATCCAGGATGTTCCTCTAAATTTAATGAATGATATCTCCAAAAGCCCTACTTCTCAATAATCACATTCTGAGGTGGAGATGGGTTTAGGGGAGGCACTATTCAACCCAGCCCAACTCAGTAGGGCATGGTCTTGCATAAGAATTCCCACCTCAGTCTCTGCTTCTAAGGAGCATGACCTAAAACACTTTGTATCTCTCCGACTGGAAGTACTACCTGGCAAAAATTCTCTAATAAACAGACACATTGAATGAATGAATGAATGAATGAATGAATGAATGAATGAAGTGTTACAGAGACATGAAAGCAAGTATAAAAGACTTACCCAGGCCTCTATGAGGGCTGAACTGATGATAAAAGAACTTTAGTCCTCGATAAACTAAAAACTTGAGCTCAGGAAGAAAAGATAGGGTGTAGGTTCCAGAACATAGCACAGAAAGGTTTCCTGACGAAAACTGGAGAAGGGTCTGACAATCAGACCTGAGGAACAGTGCCAAGTAGGAGCCAGCAAATCACTCACAGACACCAACAGACTAATGATAGGAAGCCATCAAAATGGAACCCGGTTTCCTTAAATGGAACCCAGTTTCCAAAATGGAACCCGGTTTCCGATCTAAGACTGGATTGGTCCAGAGCTGGGGACGAGAGGAGTTTGCGAGCATGGACTATGATGTTGGTTCAGACAATTTTTTGTGAACAATGAGTTGGTGATAAACGGGTTGCCTTTGAAGACCTGGTACCTCATGACAGTGCGCTGGTGAGCCTAAAAGCATGATCCCCTGGAACCCGTGTTCAATAAGCTGGAAAAATGAGAGAGGGTTCCATGGCGTGGAAATTCTATCATAGATGCGGTTCTTTGTAATGGAAGTTGCTCCTCTCAACCTTTGCAGCAGTTTTGGAGCTGAGCAGATGGCAGGGGAGGGCTTGACTAAGTGGTGAAGTTTCAGCTGCAAAAGGCAATTCCTAGAATGACAATTCAGAAACTCATTTCCCCCAACACTTATCATATTGGCAGAGGGTTCGTGAATCTTTTTGGGAAAACGAGAAGGAAGCAGTGCATCAGAGTAAGGCGTCCTATGTTTGGTTAGGTTATGTGGCTGCAAACATGACCGAATCCAATTCTGCCCTAGGTGTTTGCTATTCCCAAGGAAAGGGGCCAGGCTTGTCTGTAAATTAAATAATACCGAAAAGGCTAAAGCTTAGGGTCTGCAGTGTAACAGCCTCCAGCACACGAAGCAAGTGCTAAATGCATTCTGGAACCAGTGGACGATAGTTTCAGCTGAGCTGCTCCGACTCTACCTGGCGTTACAGACCTGTGTAGCTTCTAGCTCTGTCTTATAAAGAAACAGCAAGGTTGCAGAAAGAGCATAATCTGGACTCAAAGCCTGTCTCTGATACTAAATAACTATATGATCTTGAACAAATTCCTTTTCCTTTCTGAGCCTGTTTCCACAAATGTAAAATGGGGAAGGGGGGGGAGGGGACAAGAGCTTACATTATTGTAAGAATTCAGTGTGATGATGTATACGAAAGTCACTGGCAGACAGTATGACCTTAAAGTGTTATCAGCTGTGTTTTTGTTCGGTTGGTTGTTTTTCTGTTTATTTCCATTCTGCCTAGCTTGGCAGAAGTTTATGTCAAAATAACTGTTGTGCTTTCAAATTCTTTCAGTTCTGGCTCATCTGTAATTTTTCCTTTATCTTCAAGCAACTTTAATATTTAAATATAATAAAAAAAATATTTGTTTTCCTGGAAGTTCCATAGCCCTTATTCTGTGTGAATGAGGCAGTACGGTTCAGCTTTGGGGGATTTAGTTTTGATCCTTTACAATGTGCACATAACAGAAACTATAAATGTATTCGTTATTCAGAAGCTATAAATGTATTGTCTTTTAATGAGGACTGTTTTAATTCAGTTTAATTTACTCAAATGCAACAGAAATGTTATCGGTGGAGATTATTTCTGTGGCAAATAACAGAAAAGCTATTTAACTGGTTTACACAATTAAGGGAATTTACTGGCTCCTATCACTGAAAAATCTATAGGATTTTGCATGGTTTGGTCCAGGCATGGTTTGGTCCAGGCTCTGACTCAGTTTTTCTGCAGTTTCTTTCAGTTCTGTCTGCCTTCAAATGTTGGCTTTGTTTTTGGGCTGGCCTCATAAAATGGCGGCCAGCAGCACTGACAGTGATTCTGCATTCACATCCAAGGTCAGAGTGAAGGCCAAGGTTGGGTTTTAGAACCATCACACCAAAGTCCCAAACTTCACTCCGATTGGACTATCCTGATAACAATCTCTGTGCTAGGGAAATGCCATGCACTGATTGGCTTAAAGTCCTATCAATCACTATGGCAGGAAATGGGATTTTTCTGAGGGGCTTAGACCAAACAGGGCCCTCCTCTGGACCTGAAGATAAGATTCATCTCTGCTAAACTTCATGGTTGTCACTCAAGGAAAATGAAATGGATATTAGAGGAGCAAAATCAATGTTTGCTACAATTAAAAAATAATTTCTAGCAATTTAGTATTTCTCAGTGTCTATTTTTCCTCAGTGCCTACTTTTTTGGGAACTTATCACTAATTTCACTACGCTGAACTCTTTCCAAATAAAATATCATACTTTAGCATCCAAGGCAATGTTAGAGTCTACTAATATGAGGGAAGTCATTAGCAAGAATTTCAGGACATCTAGGTTAGGGGTCTCATTTCTTGTTTTTCCTCTCTCCACTTTTCCTTATTTTTCTCTCCCCCTATTTTCTCACAAAATTTTTTCTTTTTCTCACTTTCTTCCTTCCATCTGTATTCCTCTTCTTCTTAATATGCCTTTTAATATATGCACACATAATGGGATATGAGATTAGACATCTCCTGATGTCTCAGGATTTTAGCTAAAGCCGCAAAGCTGTTGAAACAGATGACAGTGTCCTCCTAGGGAGGCACTAGACACATCCTCTCAGGAATTATTAAAAGGGGGCCACGCTCATCCATGGCTCACCTTCCTGGAAGTCTATAAAAGGGAAAGCTAGAAATTCATTAGAAAGAAAGTTCCTCAAAGGTAAATTTTTATACACAGATGAGAGGGATGCCATCAATTGCCTGGAGCCAACCGAGGAAGGCTTTTCAAGCGAATCACTGAGAAGGCCAGCGCTGGCCAGAGGGGAGGCTGGTATCTTACTCTCATGCTGGATATTTACAAAAATCCACAGTTTGGGAGCCTGGGGGCACCAGGGGAAGAAAGGAAAGAGTGGAAGAAGAGATACTCCCCATGTTTGTCACAGTCAAACCCCAAGCTTCCAGTCAGAATTGAGCTGAGGAGAGGGTAGAGAGCTTGAAGGAAGCTTTTCAATTGCATGCAGTATGGAAAGTCTGGGGTTTTGTGTGTTTGTTTTAGGTTGAACTAGGTTTTCTAATACCCCAAAATATAACTCTTCAATAATAACCAAATACGAATCTGTCTGAGCTGTTTTCAAGAGGTGAGGAAGAAAAAGCCCTAAAGAACATTGTTAATTGTCAGTACACCTTTAAAATGTTTTACGTTACATTTCAACGTAAAGAAAAAAAAGCTGTTTCCTAATTGTACTCCGCTGAATGCACTTGATTTAATAAACTTACGAAAGCATCATAGATGTATCTTCAATGTGCTTTCTGTGAGCATATCTACATAATGCATCAGTCAGGTCCTGCAGGAAACTGGGAATGTTCAGAGAGCAACTGAGGGATTAACAAAGATATAGGTGGGGCTGAGGGACTGAAGATGGCACATGGGAGCTTCCAACAAAAGGGAGCATCCTGAGGCCTACAGGAACAAACGGAGGGGTGACTGCCCCAACCCTGAGAGGGATGGCGCGAGCTGGTACCTCAGACATCAGCCGGCACGGAAGCCCAGCCGGTGGTGGGCACAGAACAGAATGGAGACAGGTGAAAAGCTCACTGGGATTGGCAAATGGCAAATACTCGGCACAGGTAATGCACTTCAATTGTGGAACTCTGGCAAATATAATTGTAATTGATGTATTTGGAATACTCAAATTACTTAAAATCGGTGATAAAGTAGAATTTTCCCATGGAGTCTCTTGGCAAAAATGGAACTATATTCCTCAAGGAGAAAAAATTAACCTCAGGCCAATGAAATCAGCCTTAAGAGTGCAGAAAACATATTTAAACACAAATGTTACTCATCTAAAATGAATATAATCTTATGATAAAAATTAATCACCAAAAGAAATCTGGAAATAAAAACGCTGAAAATGAAAGCTGAAGAAACAGTGATGCTCTGTCGATCACGAATGGTGGCCACAAGCCTTGGAGCCACTTTACCCACACTGATGTGTCTGCACAGGTCATTAAAGCACCTGCTCTGTTAACACCTTTGCTAAGACAGGCCCTTGGTGGTATATTTTCTGACATCTGCCATCTCAAATCATAATAACCAGCTGTATTCCTAAGAAAACAGAAAGCTTTGTCCTTCTTGGCCTTTTCCCCCGTTTGTGTCCTTTTGCCATGACTCTCTGCTTTCTTATCATGGTGAACTTAACGTGGGCCAACTAAAGTTTCCACATCTTCGTTCTTTCTCATTGATGAACTAGGGAAGCAAGATGTGTTCAGCTCTTTCCTGGACCTACCCCTCCAGTTGGTTCTCACATTCCAACCGTACAGACCTCTTTCTCTTTCTAAATACAAACACAAAGAGTTCTGGGTTCTTCCATTGCTTTGGAAAACTTTCTTCCCTATCTCCACCACACACACACACACACACACACACACACACACACCCTCCCAATCCCTTCCCATCCAAGGAAATTCTTGGATTTTCCATCTCTTTTCTCAGCCCCCCACTAATGTCACCCCATATCACACCCACACCCCCAGTCTGGCCAACAGAATTCAACATCCTTTCTCCTCTGCTCCCCTGGGACTCAGTCCTCAAACTTTAGAATGGTCTTTACCACCTTTCCCACGGGTAGCTCTTGTGACCATCTTCCCATGACAATGTTCTCTCTATATATCCAGTGGCAGAGGGAGAAGGTTCATAATTTATGCTGAAAGAAAGAGAAAAATATCTAAAAAGTTTTTCAAGAGATCTTTAAGGTTTTTATAAGCAATAGAAGTAACCCTCTGCTCCAAAGATGTTTGAGGGGGTCAGGGCTATAAGGAGATAGATGACAGACATCTGGGCTTCCCACCTGAGCCAGAAATCAGATCAAGGCCACCTCAACATCCCTTTAAAACAAATACAAGGACAACATGTAATAAATTAAAACATCCATTTGCTGCTTAATTTTTAGCCAAGTTCTATACGTCAAGTTGCCTTAAAATGAGAGGTGGTTGTTTATTAATATCTTGCTGTGTATCAAGGAGCAATGAGGTGGCCGTGTTTACGAAATAGGCTGTTGCTACAACACATTTCCACGGTTATAAATAAAGCAAAGTGCAAAGAGATTAGCAATGGAAGATCTGAGATTTTATTTGTTTTCACGAGGACTCTCCCAGTCACTTCACGCTTAATGGCAAAGTCATGACTGTACCCTAAGGTCTATTTACACAAGACTAAGCGGCCATCACCAGCCCCATTAATGCCTCAGCAAGCTCAGTGGAGCTGCTTACAGACCAGGGAGGAGAATGATGTCACTTTGCTTTTAACAGATACAATTCTGAAGTCTTTGAGTTTCCTTTGCCGTCAGTAAAGACAGACCCCATGTGCAGGTAGAGACATTTCTGACTGTGAACTTTCAAGAGTTCCCTTCCGGCCCACCCCTCCCCTTGTCCTGTTTACTATGCACATTACGGGGGTCACTCAGGTACAGTAAATTCCGATTATTTGCAACCCATTGTTCTCCAAAACTGCTTGGTAAACTATAAAGGACTTTAAAATTTTATTTGTTTTCCTGCCTAAGGTGGAACATTCCTCCTCCATCTGCAATTATCAGCACACAGATCACAACTACCCAGCAGTGAAGATAAACTTTCCCTGATTTCTAAAGCAACATACTGACGTGGAAAGAACGCTTTATTTAGAGAACTAAAGTCCACATTCTGGCCATATTACCAGGGCGGGGCTAGGGTGAGGTGAGCACTCCCTCTCTGGGGCTTCCTGGTCCTGCCATCCATTACAACCTCTGCGACTTTTTTTTTTTTTTTTTTTTTGAGAGTAAATTCATATACCATAAAATTAATCATTCTGAAGTGTACCTTTTAGGGGGATTTAGTATGTCACAATGTGGTACAACCACCACCTCTATCTAGCTCCCAACATTTTCATCATCCCGAAAGGAAACCTTGTTCCCATTAAAGCAGTCACACCCCATTCCCTCTTCCCCCAGCCCCTGGCAACCAGCATCAGTTTTTCTGTCTCTATGGATTTAACTCTCCCGGATACAACCTGTGTGCTTTTGAGCAGTAGTCCTAATACCTAATTTACCTTGTGCCAAGATGCGATTTGAAGAGTCTTCTGGGGGCGCCTGGGTGGCGCAGTCGTTAAGCGTCTGCCTTCGGTTCAGGGCGTGTTCCCCGTGCTTTGGGATCGAGCCCCACATCAGGCTCCTCCGCTGGGAGCCTGCGTCTTCCTCTCCCACTTCCCCTGCTTGTGTTCCCTCTCTCGCTGGCTGTCTCTGTCAAATTAATAAATAAAATCTTTAAAAAAAAAAAAAAGAAGAGTTTTCTGTATATTAATCCAATTAATCCTCACAAAACCCCAACAAGGTGGACACGAATAGCCCCAAGGTGAATGGGTTATTATTTAATTCTCTAATTATGATTTCTTCACCTGCGAGATAAAGAAAAAAGGAGTATCTAACAATAATTTGCTAAGCATATTTATTTATAGGAGAGGCATTGTTCTAGGCCAGGAATAGCAAATAAGATTCGCTTCTAACCAAGTGGGAGTGACTTCCTGTCGAACAGGGGGAGAGAAACCTTTGAAATGGCTCATGGGACAGAGTATAATCATTGACTCATGGTGTCTGTCACGGACAGGAATGGGTGAAGCATCATAAGGAACAGAGAATTCGCCTTCCCTCTCAGGAGACTGAGCGGGAAAAAAAAGGAAAACGCAGACACTGTCTTAGTCGGGACAGGAGGGAAGCATCACCCATATGAGCACAATGAGAATGTGAAGGTAATTTATAGAGTATTAAGAGCAGAGGGGTTGGAAGGCAGAACAAACAAAATGGAGTATGTTCAAATCTCAACTCTACAACTCCTGAAAAGGGTAACGTCTTGAAAATTTTTTAACCTTTCTTGTTCCCATTTCCTCTTCTGTAAAATGGATAAATAAATCTCACTCAGAGTTTGGGTGGGAACAGCATGCGATAACGCGAGTGAACTGCTAAGCACAGCATAGTGCTTACACATAGTAGGAGCTTAATAAGTGGTAAGGAAATAAAAAATATATATCGTATATTGTTATATTTTGAAATATTATCAACATACTTTATATTTGTGATAGAGAAGAGAATGTATAGGCATATGTCTGCATTGTACCAAAACCACATGTACATATACCTACATCTTCTCTCCTCTTTATGGAGAGACAGAAAGGAGGAATCAAGTCTACTTACAAAAGGGAGAAGAGCTCAGAAAAGGCTCATAAAAGAGGAGGCCCTTAAGGTGATACTGGAAAGAATAGACCCACTGCCTGCCTCACCCTGTCATTTGGAGGATTTGGTGACATCATTTATTTAAAGCATTTAGCACAATGCCCACAGTCCACAAACATTAGCTGAATATAAATGTTTTGGTTTGTTGCTTTATTATTCCACTGTGACCCTCTGAATCAGTCAGGGGTTCTTGATGGCAAATGACAGAAACTGCCTCTGGCTAACCGAGCAGAGGCGGGTCTCAGGGAGCTCAATGAATCAGCAGGAAGCAGGCTCCGAGCAGAGGTGGGAACCCAGGGACGGGGCAGCTGCAGACATAGCCAGGACCGGCTCCCAGGAGAAGTCTGGTTGGGCTGGCGCTGTGCACACTGCTGCTGCAGGACCCGCTGCCGTCAGCGAGAGTGATTCTTAATGTCCCTGGGGTTTCATACCACTCCCTCGATATGACACCCCTGGTGAGACAGCCCATTGACTGACTGTGTCTGTTGTCTACACCTCAGCTGCCGGTTTTGTCCAGAGAAGCCATCTGGCCTCCTCAACTTCCACAGTGAGAAGCAGGGCCCTTCTTCCTACTGAGAATCACACACACACACACACACACACACACACACACACGCACGCAGGGACCTACTTCAGCAACAGAAAGGGAATCTGGAATGTAGGGTGTCAAAAGAGTTTCAGCTGTGCCTTAAAGAACACTGTTTTGACATAGCAGAGAACATTGTACCAAAAATGTAGAAAATCACCATAAACCCCAGAAATTTCTCTTCAAAGCATAAAATATTTAGAAATCAAGATATTCAGGTCAGGTTTAGGTGTTTCGTCACAAAGACCTGCTATACAGTAGCAATCAATAAAAAGTAGGGAAGTAAATGTAAAGAGTCAGTAACTGTGTGATTAATATTAATCATAAAATATGGTTTCTTCAGATCTTTAAAAATTGCTCTAAAATGTTAATTTCTCAGTTTGAACTCCCCATACAGGCCAATTTGAGATGTGGGAAGATTAGTTCTGCTCTCTTTACCCCCATTAACAAATGTGAGAGATGTTTTTATCTGATGTGAGTGTGAACATCTGGAAAGTAGTCAGAGGGGAATACGGGCTTATGAGTTGATAACAAAAGCTGGTTGTTAAGAGTGAGTTGATAATGGATTAGCAAGAGATCTTTCTGATGCTAAAAGATCTGCTCTGAGATTTCCAGGAACCACAAAGACCTTTAGACAGAGGCAGGAGCCAGAGAAGAGAAAAATTACTTCAGTAGAAAAACTGGCCTCCTACCACCAGTACTGAAACCTGTCCGACTCTGTCCCGTGTCAGACAAACCCTCCCTCTGTGTCTTCCCCTGCGGGGCCTGCCCTACTTCCCCCCGCTCAACGGTCCTAAACTTCTTCATAGTTGCTCATATTTGTTTTTCTACTTCCCACCTCCCACTCACTTCCCAGCCCACCGCACTCTGGCTTCTGGCCATCCCACTCCACTGAACCGTCACCTGCCTTACAGCTAAACCTAACGGACGCCTTTCCATCTTTGTCTTTGGCCTCACGTTGGTATGGATGATGCTAACGTCCTCTCAGAAAACACTTTACAAAACTTTCCTAACTCATGAGTCTCATGGTTTGCCTCCTGTGTACATTCAATTGTAATATATTGTCTTGGGTTTTGCAAAGGCACCCAAAACTCCCAGATTGGATCTGTCATCTTTCTCTGCAGATACATTTTTCTTATGTCCTCCTTCCAAATGAATGCCTCCCATTTACATGGGTGCTAAAGCTAAAAGACTCTGCACCATCTCTGCTTCCCTCTCTGTGGGTACTCAGTCTCTCAGCATCCCCCCCCCCACCACCAATCAGTCAGTCAGTGCTGATATTACAGTTCCTAAATAGTTCTCGAATACTTCTACTTTTCTGCATCCTTTCTGAAACTATCTTCGTCCAAGAAGCCAACGAAATAACCGGCTGAGCTTAATGAACTCGCACCTCTGAGTCTCAATTTCCTGGTTTATAAAATGAGACGGTTAGAATGAACACCAAGTTTCTTCCTTTTCTATATTCCGTGATTATAAGAGTTTAATATCAAGGAGGGGCTCAGGGTAAAATCAATTCCTGTGCTTTGGGAGATGATCTCACTTTCTGCACTTAAGTTAAATACCGGAGTGGCCAAGAATGTGCTTCACATCCTCCTACGGCAGTACTCTTACAGACAATCTCAGGGTCTTCAAGACAACTTAAATAATAAAGCCTTCTTCTTAAGTAGGGATCTGCCTCATGTCACATTTTGAACTGTAGAAAATAGTTTCAAATGAGATCCTAATGTTGGTAACAAGTTATCTACTTTGTTTTATTAATTGGTCTGGAAGCTCCTTGAAAAGAATAAGACAAAGCTCGTATTTCCTGAAAATGTCCTATATGGGGGGAAAAATAGTTCACCTTTGTTGACTACCTTTCGAGTGTATATTTGAACACCTGGTTAACAAGGTTGAGAGCGATTGGCGGGGTGGAGATTGCCATGATGAAGAAGTTTGGTTGATTTTCAGCAGTAGTAAGGTCAAAATGAAAGCATCATAAAAGAGGAAAAGATTTATTTAGGCTAGTGCTTTCTGTGAAAGAAAAAAATTAAAAACCCTAAGAAGATGGAAAAAGTTAAGCAACATAATATGGCGGATTCCACTAATGAGTGTAATGGGCAGCCATTTTAAATGGGAGCGAAACTAGACGGCAAACACTGTTCTCAAATTATAGGTTCCAGCTACACTAACCATAGTCTGGTGTCCCAATTTTTTAAAGGTTCATTAAAACGTGTCATGAAACAGTAGCATTTGCTGGAAGAATCTCCGTCCCCATAAAAAGCGCTGTCGGGAATTCTTACTATAACCCACCCAATGAGTAACCAGCCTTCCCTTTGAAGGAAGAGCTGAGATGTGAGCTAAACAAGTGAAAATGACATGGAATCAGAAAAGAATTGGAAAAGGAGGGCCATCACCATAGCGCAATGTGTGGTCCTTCCGGAAAACATAAAGCAGCCCAGAGTGAGGCCAGGGGAGCCAAGCAGAAAAATATATATATATGAACAGAGAAAAGATCAAGCTTGTAACTTCATTCCCGGGCTTCACAAGTTCCACTGTCCTTCCCAACCCACGAGACAGAGTAATACTCAGGATGACTCCACTCATGATGTGGCCTTGAGTATCTCAGCAGACATCATTTAAGTCATTTAAAAGGATAACTACAAATTAAATTAGTTCATCCTAATTATGCAAAAATGATAAATTCAAATAAGCAAGGTAATTCACTTCCAAATTAAAAAAATTTTTCAATCACTTGGCATCTCAAATCAAAGCAAATGGGTAATGTTACCAATTATATCAATTTGACTCTTAAATTTAAATACATAAACATATGATGAACTGAATTAAAATTCTTATTTGGTATGCACTTAACTTATTAACATTTGTACTAGGGTAGAGAACCACATTCAAGATAGGAAATGGGGTCATGTCCTTGAAAAACAAAGAAGGTAATCACAAAAGTACTTTTGTGAGTATCTAGCAACAGAATGAGTCCCCCAGATCTACTAAACAAGTTATCCTGCAGGAAAAGTAAAGTAGATCACATTAGTAAAGGCAACACTATGGAAGCTTATGAAATATTTATCAAGAGTAATATTTGATAACTAATAAAAATATTTAGTTTTAGGAAGCAGTACAATAACATGTTAAGTTTTGACATGGTTGCACTTATGAGCACAAGACTTTCATAGAAATGGAAAGAAATGAACATTTATTGAATACGTTGTGCTCAGCATTACTAAATACTTTCAAATACAGTATAGCATTGGCAACTAGGAATCAGAGACATTAAATAACTTCCCTTGACCACACAGTGATAAATGACAGAGCTAGGACTTAAACTCCATCTTTTGATTATACGTGAGAATTATTTTTGTCACATCTGTATCACTTTATCCTGAGCCAGTACTCGAAATATGATGGTGTTTCAAATATTTGCTGGGGCGCCTAGGTGTCTCAGTCAGTTAAGCGTCTGACTTTTGATCTCAGCTCAGGTCTTGATCTCACAGTTCTAAATTTAAGCCCCGCGTTGGGCTGCATGCTGGGTGTGGAGCCTACTTAAAAACAAATTAAAATGATAAAAAATAAAATATTTGCTAAAATATTTCCTAAGATTTCTGATCAAGGTCAATTTGGATTCCAATTTCAAAGCTAATGAGTAATAAAGTGATTTTTAGGAGAAAAAAAACAAAAAATATATGCATGCATTCTGAGTGGCATTATGAATCTTTCAAACACTTGATAAAGCATTCTTTATGTCTCATATAAGGATGAAAGAATTATCTATTGCCATATAACAAATCATACCAAAGGGTAGTAGCTAAAAACAGTAATTTATTCCTTCCTGTGTCTTATCATTCTGTGGATTGACTGGGATTGACTGGGAAGTTCTTGCTTAGGGTCTCCTAGGAATTGCAGTCAGATGTCAGCTGGGACTGCAATCATCCGTAGCTCAACTGAGCCAGACATCAAGATGGTTCACTCATTTGACTGGCAAGGGACGCTGGCTATCATCTTATTTGAGGCTGGCAACTGGAGGGTCTCCAGGTGACTTGGGCTTCTCTCAAAGTAGTGCCCCGGCTCCAAAAGGGAGCATACCACCAGTAAATGTTCCAAGAGACCCAAGCTTCTTACAACCTAGATTCAGAAGTCCCAACAAGTCATTCCCAGAGCATCCTCTCGGGTGAGCCAGCCATACCCTTGTCTTCTGCCTCCTGGCATCTCTACTTTACCCAACTGACTTAGAAGGGGAAATGTATAATAAAATTACAATAGCATAAGTCATTTTGTTGTATTTTTTCTATCTTTTTGGCTCTGTCTCTTCCTTTGGAAACAGCATTCTTGAATGAATAAATAAACACAAGTTTTTCTCTCTCCTTTTTTCATTCTACTTTTTTCTTATCTCTTTTCTTTTTTCTTTCCTTCTTTCTAACTAAAAATAAAAGGTATAGGGGCGCCTGGGTGGTGCAGTCGTTAAGCGTCTGCCTTCGGCTCAGGGCGTGATCCCAGCGTTCTGGGATCGAGCCCCACATCAGGCTCCTCCACTAGAAGCCTGCTTCTTCCTCTCCCACTCCCCCTGCTTGTGTTCCCTCTCTCGCTGGCTGTCTCTGTCAAAATAAATAAATAAAATCTTTAAAAAATAAAATAAAATAAAAATAAAAGGTATAAAAAAATTTCTTAAGCAGCAACATATTCTAATTAGTTAGTGAGTCTTATGGTTAATGTCTATTCATATCTCCCATCTGATATCTGCCTGACTGACTCAGTTATCATCCTGTATAGGAAGGTAAAAGAAAAAAAAAATTTAATGCAAGCAAAAGAAAGAAAAGGGGAAAAAATCAGAAAGAAAAAGTAGATTACCAAAAGAAAAAGGAAAATATAAATGGTAAGGAAAATAAATCAGGAAGACTGAACAGTATTAAGCCCAAGTGGCTGAAAAGACAAAGAAAAAGAAGCCAAATTCTCCCCTTCTAATGCTACACCCACCCCTTCCTTTCTGATCCATCACCATCACCAGCCCTGTCCAACCTTATTTTTAATGCCCGAATTCTTGCTGTGTCATCTTACCTAATCTTGTTGCCTAGAGTATTCTTCCCCTTAGAAACCATCAAAAACACTGTTTTCCTCATGGTGTTCCCAATTAACAAACAAACAAACAAAACACTAAATGACTTCTATGGATAAAGTCCAAAATAAGCATTTTAAGGATTTTTCATAATCTGACCCAACTTCCCTCACCAACCTTGTTTCTTATGCAACTATTCATTCAGCCAGAGCACTCAAGTCCCTGTACCCAAATACACAGAAAAATGAGACCAGATTTCACTATTTATCACATCATAAAAAATAGGAAATCTGGATCAGAGAAAACAATTAATAAACAACAAAAATATTGTGCTTCACAAAGCGGTGGCAATGTCGTCAGCTTGTTTATTGGACTTGAGGTCCAGATCGCTTCTCACGCACACGACCTTCTCATTCGTGCCTTCTGTCCTTTGCTCCAGCTGACCCTATCCCGGGAGCTTTCCCTGCTGCTCTCTGCTTTCCCAAATCCTATCTCACTGAGACTCATGAAGACCACGTCTTCATGGAAAACGACATTAGCTGATTAATTTGGAAGAAGTGTGATTAGCAGGATTATTCTGGATCTGAAGTACTCTGTTAACACGACAGCATCTGACTGATTCTCTGTGGTGACCCAGCTGCCCAAGTTCCCTTTCAGTTTTGTCTGCACATTGGTTTGGTACACAGTAGTTTAAAGGACCACTTCACCCCAATTTGGTAGGTAATTCAACTGGCAGCCAATCATTTGTACAACTTCGATTTGCAAGATTTACAAACAGCAATTATAGAAACAGTTAAAAAAAAAAAAAAAAACAACACCACTGCAAATATTATAACTCTTTGGGAACCTGATGTAAATGGGATTTTTTTTTTTTTAAATAGGATATTTGAAGATAATGATGGGTATAGTGCACGATCAAACAGATTTTGTGGTGAGAGTTTATTATCAGGTGCAATTAAAGATGTAGATACCATTTTGAAAGTACAGACTTTAGGGGGCAAGGGAAGAGACTTTGGAAGCAAAGTAAAAATTAGGAATAATTACAGTGATGATCATGGGATAGCAACATCCATTCTATGAGGAGCTCAGTATCCTTCCAAGTCCCACTGAGTCCAGGAAAGCACGTATATGAGACCAAAGGCAGCTTTGGGAAGAATACCTTTGAAATGCGAGTCAGTAAACATAAAAGTACACTAAGGAGTAAATGTCCTGATCACTAATAGAAATTGTACACTTCAAAATATCTTTCTTTGTAAGTTTTTGTTTTTGTTTTTGTTTTGAGAGAGAGAGAGAGCGTGTGAGCTGGGAGGGCGAGGCAGAGGGAGAGGGGGAGAGAATGTGGAGCCCAACACGGGGCTCAATCTCATCATGCTGGGATCATGACCTCAGCTGAAACTGATTCGGACGCTTAACCGACTGAGCCACCCAGGCGCCCCTACACCTCAAAATAGCTTATTAAAAAAAACAAAAAACAAACTAGTTTTCTTTTTTCATGTCTGATGTTGAACATGCAGGCAGTGGTTGTTTTTCTTTTTTTTCTTTTGATTTTTAAACTGGGTAAAATGAAACTTTCTAGGGGAGCTTCTAGAGGTGGTAAAATTATAAAGAGAAGTCAGTAAAAGATTATTATATCAGACAGGAGAGCGGAGGCTTCTGGGGCAATATCAAACTTGTACTGCCTATCGTTCTATGGGTGCTCACTTCACGCTATTCATTCATGTTTTATGCATTTTGCTGTTTATGAAGATGTTATGGAGAAAACCACGGATGGTAAAACGTTCAGCTTCGACAACTCATTAGCTCCTACATGTCTGTCACTGTGTAACCAGTGCTTTGCTCACATTCCCTTTTGCCCAGATGAAGCTGGTTGTGCGCTGAGAGATGACTTCTTGTTTTCCAGAAGAACTAGTGAACCCGGTCTGGCCCTTGTTGATATTTCAAAGCAGCCTTTTTGTGCATGGGCATGAGAAGATGTCCTTCTTAAGCCAAGGATGAAGTTTCATACTTTGTATTATTTAAAGTACCTGATATAATACGTACAACTAGTGCGTACTCACTCACTCCTTTGACAGCTATTTATCGACTTACGCATCAACCGACTCCCTGGAAAGCCAGAGCAGTTTGCCAAAACTACGGTTAAATGGCATTTGATAAGAGCTATAAAGACACTAGGGCTTCAGCAAATTCTCCCAGCTATCAAATGTATTTTGCATAATGGATATCATTCTCATTCCCAGTGAAGTCTTAGAAAGGGATCCCAGAAGAAGACTGGCCAGCTAGAAGGCGGAGATGCAGTAAAAATTGAAATAGAAAGAGTCAGAAACAGGAGGGAATAAAAAAAGGAGAGGAAGGGGTGCCTGGGCTGGCCTAGTTGGTGGAGCCTGCGACTGTCTGATCTCAAGGTCATGAGTTCAAGCCCCACACTGGGCATAGAGTTTACTTAAAAAAAATAAATAAATAAAAATTCACAAATAAATAAATAAAAAGGAGAGGAATAAGGAGGGAGAGATTGTACAATAGCAAGCCCTCCGTGTCCTGCAGTTTAAGTTGAGCCAGATATTCTTCCTGTTTCCTTGCTTGGTTTTTGTTTGATCCTTCCTCTTGTGCCTGTCCCCAGTCTGGAGAAGTCAAGACGAGCACGGATGCCACTGAGACAGGCCAAAGCCAGGAAATGATCCTGGGATTAAAACTTGGCTGCATAGGGGCAAAACTTCTGAGCAGCCAGAAGTAGAAAGAGCCAGGAGATAAACATAACCCATTTTCGAAGGAGTGCCAAAGGTGAAAAGTGAGAAAGCCAAAATTACTCATCAAGTCCAAAATGGGTAAGCAAAAAGCAAAGTGAAGTAAAGGATCCAAGACGAGAATTGGGAACCACTGCCTGGGGCTTCATACCGGATTGTTCTGAGTACAGGTTAGCTTAATTTAAGAGCACACGTTCCAGGGGTGCCTGAGTGAGTCAGTGGGTTAAGTGTCTGACTCTTGCTTTCAGCTCAGGTCATGATCTTGGGGTCCTGGGATTGAGCCCCACTTGGGTGGGGCTCTACGCTCCTAGGAGTCTGCTTATCTCTCTCTCCCTCTGCCCCTCCCCCAGCTCGCATGTGTGCACGCGCGCTCTCTCTCTCTCACACATAAATAAAAAGAGTGCAGGATCTGAGCTGGTGCCTTCCTTTCTTATGACTTTATCTCCCACCTGGTGACAGACCATTATCAATAAGACATTAAAAACACTAACCAAACAGGGCACTTGGGTGGCTCAGTCAGTCAACCGTCCAACTCTAGATTTCGACTCAGGTTATGATCTCAGAGTTGTGAGATGGAGCCCCGTGTTGAGTCCTGCCTCGAGCTCCCTGTGGAGCCCTGTGTCAAGCTGCATGCTCAGCCGAGAGTCTGTTTGAGATTCTCTTTCTCCCTCTCCTCCTGTCCCTCCCCCCCCAATAAATTAATTTTAAAAAAACACACAAAAAAACACCTACCAAACAAAATTTGAAAGCCATGAACCAACTTTGCCTACACTAATTTGACCACGAGGATGACCACATCTCTTGAGGACAGTTGTCCCTACATCCCTTCACTATTTTGGGAAATATAACACTTGCAGAAATGATATACTTCAATCAATGAGTTCAGGTTTGAGCAGCCTGAGACACTCGTAGGTAGAAATGCTTTACTTACCAGCAGACAATTTACTGAGCACTTACTATGTTCCATGTTGCATGCACACCCAAAATACTTTACGTAATACCATCATGCCATGCCCCAGCGCACTTAACATTTTAACATTTCTCCATTTGGTCAAAATCAGTTCGATTTTTTGGAGGCTCTCAACCCTTCCTCAACCCAATTTAAACCGTAATTTCCTGAAGACTAGGATTACCTCGCCGTATTCTTTTTCACCTCTCTGATTTCTAAGGAAGTATACCCTTGGGGCTCTTAGCGCGCCCGAGGTCATCTCGATTCTACCTGTCCCATGGTGGGAAAGTGACTTGCTCAGTCAATATAGAACAAAGTGTTTAGCATCAGCCTTAAAATAAGTGTTTTTTTTTTAATTGTCTTCTCTTCCTGCTTTTCAGGGAAAAAAACAATAATGTAAACTTCTCTGCTCTGTGGCCTACACCCCACAGGCACTCCACAAGAGCTGAGCCAGGGCTTAACAAAGGATTCAGGGGTGGGGGGGTGGGTATGCAGGTGTGCACGTGCTTGGGCTCGCGTGGGTGTGCGTCACACACACTGTGATTGTCCCCCGTGAGGTGCGAGACAGGAAAGAACGTTCAGGCACATGCATATTTATATCAAAGACATGGTAGGACGCCCCACCCAAAGAAGAATTCATTTTTTGTGATGTTAATGTTAAATTTCGGGGAGAGGTTTGCGGAGAAGGAGGAAGCGCAGCTAGGGAATGGGTTCATGTTTCTGACTGTGGAGGGAGGATCGGGTACGAAGCCAACCAAAGTCTTTCCCAGAACTGGGGTATTTCATTCTAGAAGGGAAAAATGCCATGCTCGTTCTCCTCTTTCCTCCCGCCTCACTTCCTTGGTGCCCTTCCAAGGTAGGGCCCCTCGGTGCTGGCTTCTCAGTCCTCCCCCCCGCCCCCCCCCGGGGAAGGCTTGCCAAGGCCAAGAGGGCCAGATGGGGCTGCTGGCAGAGACGCTGCTGATCCGGCTCTTTCTCACGCCACCTTCCGTCTGCCAGGGCTTTCGGGTGGTGGCGGCGCCCAGTCCTGATGAGGGTAGCGTCAGCGCCCTGCAGCAGGCAGCACGCGCAGCAGCGAGCAGGCAGTCGCACTCACCAGTCAGCCCATACCTGCTCTGGGCTGTGATGTGCCATTATCTTGCTACTCCCATTTTACACTTCACACACCAGCTTTCTCTCAAGACAGTTATTTGATCACTAACACTTTGAATATCATAATCATCGGCTCATTTATTTTTTCTATTTTAAAGGATAGCGTTGGTGTGCGCGGGGAGCAGCCGTATCGATTTCCACATTTGCCAAGGCATCCGAGTGTGAGCTGCCTATCACGGTGCTGACTTTAATAAAAGGTTATTACCGTGATCATTATTTAGCATTTATATAGCTCCTCACAATTGTTTACCCATTATTCCTCAGAGCACCCCTGTCAAGGTGATCGGTATTAGCAACCCCCAGTGTAGAGGCAACAAATCAGGGGTCCTGGAGAGGTTTTAGTAATAGCCACAAAAGGACACAAAATGAATACCCGCAGACCTGGGGCGGGCCCGGTCTCCCTCCCTCTGGCATACTTGGTGAGTTCAGTCATTCCATCATTCTGGTTAGCAGAATGGGTGGGCTCCTCATGGCAGGTTGCAGCTCAAACATATACTGAGAGGCCTTCGCTGGCTACCCTTTCTAAAATAGCATCCCCTCCCCAAGGCACTCAATATCACATTCCTGTGTTTATGCAGTGCTTAGAGCTACCTGAAGTTAGCTTGTTTGTGTATTTATGTTCCTGTTTATTGTCTGTCTTCACCATTCAAGAAGGTCATCTCCATGACAACAGCAGGCTTGCCCAGGTTGTTCATGGCTGTATCCATCCTCTTTGTTGAAAGCACCTGGCATACAGTAGGTGCTTAATAATGCTTGTGGAGTGAATGACAATAACAAGAGCCCCATAAATACTGTTACTCACACATCATTTCCTATGCCTTTTCATCTCTTTCTGGACTTCCTGGATCTAATCACTCATACAGTCAATTATTCTTAATTACCCTGGAGCTAATGATCTAGTTTGTGGATGGCCCAAGTCCTTGGCTTCCTCTCCTCCAGAGATTCCTCCAGATCTTTCAGTCATTTCTCACCTTGAGTTGAGACGGGTCAAGGAGAGAATAGGACAATGAAAAAGCCCTGTTAGACAATTTCACTAGTTCTAATAGCTTTGGAAAGGTAGAAAGTTGAAATTATTGATTTCAAGATTTCTTTTTTGCCTTATTTGTGGATTTAAAAAAAAAAAAAACATCTGCTTTATATATGCAATACAGTGAAACGTGCTTTGAAGAAGTTAAAAGCACTGTAGAAATGTAGCATATAATTATATATGCGTGTAGTCCCATTAACCTTGGTAATTGAGAGTTGGTTATACATTTAAGGTTTAATTAGTTTTGATAGAACAGTAGCTCACACTTTTCTAATGGGTAGGGCTGGACAAGGGCTTAGAAAACGTGCCTGTGGTTGACTTTTTCTCTTTTTTTTCAACCATCAAATGAAGATAAAGCTTGAAAAATCCCTTCAAAGCCTGAAAGGCCGGCAGTAATGCTGATTTCTCATCAACAAGTAAGAATAGGGAAATGGTACTAAAGTTTGAATTTTCTTGCTTCAAATTTTAGACCATAAGATTTCAATTTTCTTAAAAAAAAAAATCTTAGGCTGATCTTGGAAGAAAGACCCCCTGGATAATCTAAATATGAAGTTTTCTATTTAAAGGTTGTTTTTAATGTTCTTTATAGCCCTATATGCAATCAGAAAACAGGTTGCCTTGTTTTAAATGTAAGGAATCAATGTAATATCTTATTTTGGTAACATGTGCTGTTGAGTTTGGTCCTCACTGCAACTCTGCCCAGAGATATTATTGGTGCCAGTTTATATAGATGAAAAAATGGAAGCCAAGACATTAAATGCCATACCCAAGGTCTTAGAAGAAGTCACCAAGAAGCTTGGTCTGGCCTAAGTCTCCTGACTCCAGTTTAATATTCTCCACAATGTGAGAAAACCACATTGGAAAGGAAAAACTCATTCCTAGTACTGCTGTCCCAGTACAAACTTCAGTGTTCAGGCAAATACTCTGCTTTATTGTTAAATTGGCCACACTTACTCAACGTGTAGTATATCCCAGGCCCTGTGCTTTGCCGCAAAAGTCAAAGTAAGACGTTAGATTTCCCTGGCTCTCACGTTCTATTTGGGATGGGAGACACACACACACAAACACTGTCACACAGGAGGTGGGGGTGTGCATTAGGGGAGCCACAATGCTCTGTAGGAGCAGAGGAGAAGTAGCATCTGAAAACATCCCATGAAAGGGGATCGCCTTGGCATGAAATCAAGATTTAATCGGTGATACGCTGAGGAGAGGGAAAAGGAAAATGGGATGTCTACTAAATTTGATCTACCTAAAATCTTATCTACCACGGCAAGAAGGTAGTAGATAATATTTTTAGGGGAGGTGTGCAAGGGGATGGGTTACATGGGGGATGAGTTAAGGAGGAGACTTACAGTGTTGAGCCCTGGGTGTTGTATGGAAGTGTTAAATCACTCTATTGTACATACTGTATGTTAACTAACTGGAATTTAAATAAAAACTTGAAGAAGAAAAAAAAAAAAAAGAATGAGTAAAGTTTCTACAAGGATGGAGGAGAAGGGGCATTCCTAGCAGAGGAACCAACATTAACGAAGAAAGACAGCAAAAGGGCAGAGGGACGAGCAAGTAGTCCCTTTGGATTCCGGTGTGGAATGCACCTGCGTGGCTAGGGAACCAGCTGGTGCTGTTGGAGAAGGCCTAGAATAGACAGACATAGATATACATGCTGACATGCTCTTGGCAAGGATGCCAGTAAAGGGAACAAAGAGGTGACACGCTCAGAATGGAGCTTTCCCTACCACAGCAGCAATGGCTCTCACATTTGAGATGACCTCCTTGTTAAAACTGGATTGCTGGGCCCCATGCCGAAGTTTCTTTCTGAGAAGGTCCAGGGTGGGGTCCCAGCATTTTCACTTCTAAAAAGTTCCCAGGTGCTAATGCTGCTGGTCTGGGACGCACAATCTGAGAACCAGTAACAGTAAGTAGCAACAAAGTCAAAACCGGGAGTTTTTAGAGGGACAGAAGTAAAGGGACTGAATCCAATAGCACAGGCCAGAAGGAATGGGGCCCTGCCCAGGTTGCTGAGGGTGGGAAAGGAGGGAACAGCAACCAGGAGAACAGCCAACTGCTTCAAAGGACAGGGGACCACAGGTCCGCATTCCAGGTCATTTCAAATCACAAATCATCGGGAAATGTCCAGCGCCCGTGACAGGTACACAAGAAGCATTTGAAATTCGTTCTGAAAGTAGCAATCCCATCTAGAAATTAAGCTCTGAGTTTTATCTTACTTTCCTTTCCTCCCACGTCAGTAACCTCGTTCTGGCACAATTTAGGTTGCTAAAGCGTCTTCCAGGGAGAACACACATATCTGCACCCAGCCAGCAAGTGTATCTATCTGCATATATAAAATCACACTAAAGCTGATTTCCTTATTATTTCACGTTAGAACACCCTTGTCGCGAAACAGTGTTCAAAATAAATACGGAGGACTGGAAGCAACCATTTCTATTTAGTGGGGCAAAAAATGATGAACTCACCATACCATATAAAGACCCCATGAAACCAACGTTCACTGACTACCTACTCCGTGACAAGCACCGTGGATGTGCCTGGATACAAACATGAATAAAACATGGGCTATCCTCACCGCAGTTCACAAAATCTAGCAGTCTTTCTTCTACGCTCTTAAATCCGCCTAAGGATGGTGTTTGGCTTGTAATAAAAATTCTAAGGCAGGGACAGAAGACAGCTAGCTTTTCTAAATTGACCACCGCTGCTGTCTAATTATTCAACTGAAGAGAACACTTTGGTGCTGGGTTGTTTCACCGAGCTCAGATATATTCTGCTGACACATAGAGTTAGGGGAGCATCACCCGTTCACCCCCCTGCTCTTTAAGTACGGTGACCGTTTTTATCACTTACACCTTTCAATAGCCAGAGAGAGTGCCACTTGGGTTCTCAAAATCTCATTTCCTTTACTACATCCCAAAATAACAGGGTCACTTCAGGACCAATGAGTGGTTGGCACCGTGATGTGTTTCCCACAAGTACTAATAGTTCTGGAGAGGAGCAAGTATTTTCACAGCTGCAGGTCTGGGTGCTGAACTTTCTACTGTCAGTGAGAATCATGTCCCAGTGAAAATATAGAAGTGGAACGGACCGTCAAAGGGATAAGGTGACAGGGAGTGTTGTTTACTCGAGTCAGAGAGCAACCGAAAATGATTTCTGCAGCTGGAACAAAACAAAGACGAGGGTTGAAGGTCAACTTCCTTTTTTATTCTGGCTCATCAGCACGCCTAGGCGGCCCTTCCCAAATGTCGGGTCTGCTGACTGTTGCTACTCGGTTTAAGACCCCACAGGCTGTACTGACCTATATCTCTTGGGCACTGGAGGGAAACAAAAGGGGGAAATGTTCAGTCTCAACAGAATTAACGAAGTCATCCATGGCACCCGGCTCTCCCTGCTCTGACCCCAACCTCATCCGTCTCCAAGCCGGATGGGTTTTGTTTGTGAAATGCCCTCACACCCATGCAAGTCCCCCACCTTGGCTACCCCCAGCACCGGCCGCCATGCTGACGTCATCTCTGTCCTGAATGACGGCAACGGCCTTCTATCAGCTTAGCATCCCCCCCCCAGACCATTCTTCACGTGAATTCACAGTATTAATTCACAGTCATTCATTCACAGTAACCTTTTAGACACTCAAATACTACCATTAAAATCAGAATACGTCACACATACACATAAAACCTATCTTAAAATTTTTCTCTGGCTAAAAACTGGTGGTTGTCAGAAGGGAGGTGGGGGGAGAGGAATGGGTGAAAGAGGGGAAGGGGATTAAGAGTACACTTACCATGATGAGCACTGAGTAATGTGGAGATTGGTGACTCACTATATTGTACACCTGAAACGAACATAATATTGTATGTTAATTATACTGGAATTTTATTTTATTTTTCCCTCTGGCTCCCCATTGCTCCAAAGACTTACTCAATGTGTACTATATTCCAGGTTTGGCCCAGAGAGCTCTGCGTGCATAATCCATGCCTCCGGCTCCCTTCCTTCTCCTTGTTGCATCACATTCCTCCCTCCTCGCTGGCTCTGCTCTCTGCCCCCAGACACCCCTGCCTGGAACACTCCTGCCACCCTGCTTTGCCAGATTGTTTCCAATACACCTTTTAGCACTTCACCCTTATCAGCTCCTGAGGGATGCTTAAGGAAGACCCTCTCCTCCTGGTTGGGCCAGAGCCCCATGTTCTAATGGCACCCTCCACCAGCTCATGAACCCCTCGTGGAACGCATCACAGGACGTTTACACGATTTTGTAGGATTGCTGCATTTCGGCCTGCCTTCCCACTAGACTGTAAGATCCACAAAGGTAGGGACTCGGTCTCTTTTTGCTTACCGTCGTGTTCCAGAGCCTAGCACAGTTTCTGGCACATTCTAGGTACCAAATAAATATATTAATTATGAAGGATGGAAAGCAGGCAGGGAGGGGGGCAAAGTGCTACTACTAAGATAAGAAAGAGGAGGTCTAGCATCTTAAGTGAATGATAACAGGGAACAACTTAAATGTCCAATGTTAGGGAAAGTTCTAAGATACATTTATAATTCATTCCTCACAACAACCCTATATGATTACCCTCATTTTCATAGATGAGGGAACCAAGGCACACAGATAATAACTACTGAAATCACACCGCTAGCAAATGTAATGCACTCGTAAGGAAAGACAGCACGAGCATATGTAACCACACGAAGCCAATCTGCTCTGGGAGCTTTTTTTTTTTTTTTTGCTCCACCATTTTTAAGGGTTTTAGCAACAACTGCTTTTGAGGGTCAAGGGTTTATCTTATTTGGAATTGGGTACTGAAAGCAAAAAATTCTATGTCCTCTTTACAAACGTATCGATAGACGATGATCAGAAAAAAACCTTTACCTGGACTTAGCTGCCTCTGTGTCACTTTTCTGGATGAAATCTTCCGACATGAATGTAAGGATGGGCCGTGCAAACGAGCACAGCGTAAAGCGATGGCTCACTCTGACCTCAGGACCGGCTGTATTGTTTTAAAGTGGGCAGAACAGCAATTGAAGAAGCTAAATGGATCAAAGAAAGGGGTGGGGGAGAAAAGAGAGTTCAGAGTATGGGAAGAAGAAGGAAAGAGCTGTTCCCTAGGAAGAAAGATTGAAACAGAGATATATTTGTTTAGAAAAGAGGATGAAAAGAAATGCACTGCCTTCCAAATATCTACAGGAAGCCACCGGCTGCGCACGCCACCATAGATCAGTTTATTTTGGGCCCAACCTGGAATAGAAAGCCTAATGTTTAGACAAGGCAAAGGCTTCTGGGGAGGAGGGGAAGGGAGGATGGGAGGAAGGCATTATGTGGAACAAATAACAACTTACTTGCAAAACGAAACTCTAGATGGAGCAGTTCCCTCTATTTGAATTTCCTGTGGAGTCTGATCGGGATTTCGCTGGATTAGTAACTACTGAAAAGGTTTTCCTGGTAGGAAAACCTTAGCTCTGTGAGAGGAAATAGAATTGGGCTGATCCACCACTTACAAAATAGAACCTGACGCATGGCGGGGGGGCAGGGGGGGTACTCACGGAGAGAGGGGAAGGCGGAAGACTAGAGAGAATTAGAAAGGGAGAAGAAAGAGAAGAGTTATAGTGGGAAGGGCTTTGGAACGGTGTCTGAAAACATGGAGCGCTACAGAATATGATACAGGGCATAAGGCTCCGGGGTCCAACTGCCGGCATTTTAATTTAGCCTCCACCATCCTCCTGAAACCTCAGACTCTCCATCTTTAACATTGGGGTTATCATCGTGTCTAGCTCATAAGATTTTCTTTAAGGATTAAAGAAACTAATCCTTGTTAACTTCATAGCACATAGTAACTGCTCAATAAATGCTGGTGCCACTGTGGCTGGTGGAGATGATTTATCACCCAACAGCGTGGACCTGAAGTACGAGCTACATTGGATAATGGTAGAAGCCATCAGAAATAGCCAGGAATAATGCTGCTATTGGACTCTCTCCTAGAGGAAGGTCAACAGTGAGTTTTAGCTCTTTGATGCAGAAACCCAAGGTACGATGCCATCTTCTAGAAACCGATTCCATGGAAAAGCCTAGAATGGACATCCCCTTCCCTCCCTCTTTTTGCTTGTGTTCTCCATCTTTTTCCTCTTCGCTTGCTTTCCTACTTTGTACTCTGTTTTCCAGTCCTTGGAAACCTCTGCTCCTCTCCCCATGTAAGGATCCTGTCGAGACAGACTAAGCAGATCTGTTTCCTCTATGCTTTAAACACTGGGGGCCAAGAGGAAAAAATGTTTCCTTTGGGCGGGTGCCAAGTAACTACAGGGAGTGGGGGAGAGAGTTTTTAATGACACAGTAAGAAAGAAAATATTTATGTTTCATTTTAATTGAACTTTTCTTAAGCTCACTACATTTTAGTAGGTGAAAAAAATCAACATATGAGAACACTGGGAACAAAAATACACATAGCTCTGGCTTCGTGCATAGAAGTAGAAAAGCAAATGGGGAAAAGGAAACCCAGTGGAAGCATCTCTGGGAAGAGTTGCCCTACCAAACTCTGAGCTTAGTAGCACTGCTTTTATCACTTCATTTCCATGATCAGTGTAGATCCTGGTTCACTGGCCCATAAAATTGGCAAGATAATGAACAAGTTCATTACTTTAAATATATTTCATCTATTGGGTCCACTGCAATACCTTGAGGAGCAAGTTTATAGAGTGTTGCACCCCAGTCAAACCTGGAACCGTGAATACTGTAAAAGGAGGCGGCTTCCCTTGTTAGGCGACCCGAAAGAGCTACTACTGTCACTCTTTCCTAAGCATTTACTATGTGCTAGGAGCTGTGCTAACTACTTTATACCTCTGAGCTCACGTAAACCTCCCAGAAGCTGTGCAAAGCAGGTATTATTAAACCGATTTTACTTGTAGTTGACGTCAGGCAATGACTGGGGCCACACAGCTGATTAGTAGCAGAGCTGGGATTTGAACCCAGGTCCGTAGGACACCAAACCCTGCCCTTACCCTGCACTATCAGCTGAGCCCCCCCCCCAACCAGCTACTGGGTGCTAACAGCACCTGGAATGATACGTTATCTTAGGGTTTATGAAGACAACAGAGTAGCTGAGAGAGAGAATTCTGTGTGTGCGTGTGTGTGTGTGTGTGCATGTGTGTGTGCGTGTGTGTAACATAATTAAATGACACATAATATCATTGTTCTGTTAAATGAATCATAGTGGGAGGCACCTGGGTGGCTCAGTCACATAAGCAGTTGACTCCTGATTTCCGCTCAGGTCATGATCTCAGGGTTGTGAGATCGAGCCCCGTGTAGGGCTGCGAGCACAGCAGGGAGTCTGCTTGAGATTCTCTCTCTTTCCCTCCTTCTGCCCCTCCCCCCACAAAAGAATCATAGAGGGACGAGGATAGAAACTTGGTAGTTCCAACTAGGAAGATCAGTAGGAGAAGAAAGGGATAAAGAAAGGGGGGGTAGGGGCGGCTGGGTGGCACAGCGGTTAAGCGTCTGCCTTCGGCTCAGGGCGTGATCCTGGTGTTATGGGATCGAGCCCCACATCAGACTCCTCCGCTATGAGCCTGCTTCTTCCTCTCCCACTCCCTCTGCTTGAGTTCCCTCTCTCACTGGCTGTCTCTATCTCTGTCAAATAAATAAATAAAATCTTTAAAAAATAATAATAATAATAAAAAGAAAGGGGGGGTAATCAGAGGGGGGAGTGAAGCATGAGAGACTATGGACTCTGAGAAACAAACTGAGGGCTTCAGAGGGGAGGGGGGTTGGGAAATGGGATAGACTGGTGATGGGTAGTAAGGAGGGCACGTATTGCATGGTGCACTGGGTGTTATACGCAACTAATGAATCATTAAACTTTACATCAAAAACCAGGGATGTACTGTATGGTGACTAACATAATATAATAAAAAAATACTAAAAAAAAAAAAAAAAAAAGAAACTTGGTAGTTCCTCCCACTGTTCCCAACTTAAAGGAAGCTTCCGTTTCTTGCTCAGTTTCTCTTCTCCCAAGGTTACCTAGCTTTCCTAACCCACGTCTGTGGGGACCACCAACCTTTAGATCCCAGCTGTGCCTCACTGTTACCATGTATAAGCCATGCTGAGCTCACAGAGTTTTCAGGATTAAGAGAATGAATGCTTTTAAACATTGGAAAGAGTACCTGGCGTGTTCTTGGTATTTTGAAAATGTTATCTATTAGCATTGGGCCACTTCCTTGAATGGTGATCATACGCCCATTTGAAGAATTCATTTTAGTCCTTATTGATGGACTTCCTCAAAAATACAGATGTTATCATGATATTGCTTCTCTCCAACGCATCTGGGAAATGCTCCTACCTGATTGGCTTGTTAACTGGCCAGAAAAGGCTCCCTCTCTGTCCACCGCCCCCCAGCACCCCATAGCTCCTCGGAATCCTCTGAAGGGGATAAGAACGTGTGTTCTACGCCCTTTGTCACAATGAGATGCGGGAAGATGTTTTTGGGTGTTCTGATGGTAACAAGAAGCACCTCCTGTTTGTGATCAAAGCTACAAATGGATTTCTTTCTTTTTTTTTTTTTTTGATGATGGCCATGGAAATCTGTGTGTCTAAAATCCCCTGGAATGTGGCAACTCAGGAATGCTTCTGTTTAATGTCAAGCTTTTAAAAAGGCTTTGGAAACATATATAAAGATACCAATCCCAAAGTGATTGGCCTCACTCATATGTCTTCAAAAAGGATTTTCTATCTACTGTGGAGTATCCTGACTCACAGAGTTGGTTTCCAAATCCCATGCCTTTTCAAGTGTCTATGAAGTTTCAGACTCTTCACATTGAACTATCTAGCACAGTGCTCCCATTCTACAGATGAGAAAACTGAGACTCTTTCAGATGGGTTGTCAGTACCCCTGACAATACTTTTCCTCTAATATTTTGTCTTACCAAACTTCTCTTTCCTGAATTATAAAGATTTCCTACCCCTCGCCAATAACGATTCTAGCTAAAATCCCCGTTTATCACCTGTCTTGATAACACAGGGGAGGTGGGAGGGGGCTTCCATTTTGCTAATTTTAAATCTTTTCCTTTCCCGCCTGATTTTAACTCCATTGTATCCCAAGGATCATACTGTTTTTATAGGTCAAAAATATCAAATACTGGCAACCTTATATGTTTCAACCTGCTACTTAAAAGTCAGGTACAGTCTTTATTTTTAGGTTTATATAGTTATTGATACTGTAAATTTTGTTTCTTGCTTCCTTATTTTCTTGGCATACAGTATACTTTAAAGTAAACCTTACAACGTCAAAAGATTTACTGTGTAAATAGCAGTAAAACAGACAGATACGAGCTAACAGTCCATTAATACACTCCTGAATTTCAGTCTCTCACAACACATCGAGGATACCTACTTTGGGGTCCCCAAGACTGGCCTGCCTTGTCTGACGTGGACACAGTAAGGCACCAGGAGAAGAAATCAATCCACTGAAGAACTCCAAACGTGTTGCCTGACTAACAGAGAACAGCAAATTAGATTTGCAGCACATGAGGTTGAGCGGTGTGCCTGGCAATGACACCGACAGCAGCCCAGGCCTGGGCAGAGGTCAGAGATCACAGGGGATCCTGACATACATTCTCTCTCTCCTCGTTTGGACCAGCTGGTCCTTCTTAGGTAAACACGGAACAGGGAGCTCCAAGTGTATGACGTCAGTGTGTTAGTGACCATGCGACAGAAGGTGTGAGAAGTATCAGGGAATGCAACTACTTTCATACCCTCAGAGAGCATCTCATGTGCGACTCAGACCATTCATCAATCACTTGCATGGGCAGAACCTGACAAGCAAATCGCAGGTCCCATCAGACACTTCTTGTGCTGATGCATGCAGAAGACAATCTATGGGGAGGACTCCCCTGGAGGGGTAGAAGTTTATGAGTAAAGTGATTAAAAGCGGCTTCAAATCCAGCCTTTTTAAAGCATGAACAAGGCTATACCTCAGAAGTAGTTTCCCTGGGATCCCATAGCCAAGTATTTGAATCCAGCGTAGGTGCCTTCAGGGACCATGTCTGTCTGTGGGACAGGCGACGGGAGAGCCACCCAGCCGGCAGCTCAGGCCCCGACAGAGAAAGCCTCACTGCATCCCTCCCTACTTGGATCACTTTGGGCAAATGTTCCCACTGACGCTCAGTTTCTTCACCTGCAAAATGGCCGACATCTAAGCCATAGTGTTGCTGCGAGCGATAGTGTTGGCTGGTCATTAGGTAGCAGGAGATCAGGAAACAAGACGTAAGAATGAGCACCTCAAGGTGCTCTGTACCAGGTATAGTTTAAAGAAATTTAAGTGCAGCCGTTATTTCCTTGTTTCAACAACACTAAGACAAGCACTAATATGATCTGTATTTTGTAAGTGAAGAAGTCAGGTCTCCAACCCAGGTGGTCATCTGACCCCCAAAGCCCATGCTCTTCACCAAAAAACGGTGACCACCGTTGGTCCTGAGAATGACCCAGAGGGGGCAAGACCCTCTCAACAAACTGGCTGAGGCCTTCCTTTCTCCTCCTCCATTTCCCTCCACCCCATGGAACCCCCTCTTTCTGCACTCAGGGGGAAATTTGGGCTTCTAGGAGCTCCTAACCCTGCAGGGGTTGCCAAGGCCACCCTAAACGGTTCTGGGCAGAGGAGAGATCATTCCAGAGTCCTTTCAAGCTTTGCTCTGGGCGCTGAGCCTAACCTTTGTTTTGTAACTGATTTACACTACCCAGAAGTCAGCTTCGGCTACCTTCTGTGAGAACTGGGTAGACTTGGTAAATACTCGGCTGGCCAACCAGAAAATTAAATAAGAAAGTCATCAGGCCCTGAAGCCTAATCCTCAAATGCCAAACAATTCAGAACAATGAGTCACTTTTTCAAAATAGAAAATGCTTGTCATCCAGTGTTTAAGTTCTTGCAGCAGAAAAAAGGGTAAGGGTTTAAAACACAGCATGAAAGCCCGAATTCTAGTTCCAGCGGTAGCTGAGTGACCCTGAGCAAGTTTCACACCTCTCTGTGCTATAGTTACCTCATTTATCACATGGGAATAGTAATAGGCCCTACATCAGAAGCTGCTGTGAGGATTAATGAATTAATATATGTATGTACCTTAGAAGATGCCTGACACATCATCAAAGCTATATAAATATTAGCTTTTCTTCTTGTTCTATTATGTTTCAGTACATGTATACGGGCTTTGCAGCAATGTCGTTAAAGAATAACTTTGCTGACGTTTTATTCCTTTTGAAAATGATTTCCCTGTTTCTACCATCTCACTACCAGCCACCACCCCTCCCCTAAAAATTCCCCCTCCCCATCTCATCTTTTCCTTAAGAGCAAAGGAAATTACATCTAAAAGCCTCGTGGAATTACAACACTCAACACGCTCATAAAAGTCAGGAAATGCAAAAGTTAGAATTCTCTGAAGACATTAACTCGGAATCGGGCTCTGAGATATATTTCAGAGGGCTCAAAGTAGCCTCCTAAAGTTTCTGGAGGGAGCCTAGAGGCCTTCACTAACTGCCCCCTCCTCATCAGCTGCTCTGATCTCTAGAATGCCTCATGCGGACATCCGCAGGCCTCTGCACCTGCCATTTCAAACGCATACTAGCCTCGCTCAGCACTCACATTCAGCCACTGCTCGGAGCAGTGGCACTCAGACTTCATGAGCCTCAGAACGTCCGGGAGGGCTGGTGAAAACACGGGGGGCTGGGCCCCGCTGCCAGTTCCCACTCGGTAGCTCTGGGGTGGAGCCTTATAATGTGGGTTTCTCACAAGTGCCCCAGTCTGGATGCCAATGGTCTGGAGCACACTTTGAGAACCACTGACACGGGCATTGCCTGCCCTCCAAATACGCTCTCCTCAACTCCCACAGAGCTGGACCGACTGCACTGCAAATGGGTGAAAAATTCTGTTCATGTGTGTATATTACTCCTCAATTTTTTGAGAAATGGAAAGCAAATTCTGTTTGAAGCCCCACACAGCCTTGACAAAACAAGGCTCACCTCATTTCAGGCGCCTGCCTCGTTCCACCCACCTTTATCCTTGCAGTCAGTTTCTGCCTCTCTCTTTGCACAGATGGTCAGGACTGTGTGTATGTTTATACGTCTCCAGCCCTGCTTGTTTACATGTACACATTTGTGTTTTTCCTTCTCCCCCATTAAACTATAAAGTCCTTGAATGTCTTTCTCTCTAAGGCTCCATAGCACCTGATGCTGAACACACAGTGGGTGTTCAATACGTGCGGTTGACTGATAAATGTTGACTTTTTTATTGTACCTGGGAAGCAAAGTGAAGAAACAAATATTGCCATGAGAACTTTAAACTTTGCATCAGAGACCAAAGCGTGTTTATTTTTGCAGCATTAATGTAGCCAAAAGATGACTTTCCACTCACATGTAAATATGCGATATGTTGCCAATGAGCATTTTAAATGCTTTGATGCCATTCTCAGAAATACCATCTGTGCATCTTCTTCTCACATAGTTATCAGAATGAGTAATTTAACATAGGGGAGTCTGTTGCATCCTTATAGGGAATTACAAGAGAGATACAAGTTCTAGGAATATTAATGTAATTGTAATCAACTTTTATTTTACGGGACATTCGTGTACGTATGTGCACCAACTACATCTCAATCTCAACTTCTCGGGATGAGATAAAGGGATGGTACTGGCCCTGAATATTTTCTGAGAGTTGACAATGAATCCAGAAGTTATTATTATTAGGTACTGATTTACAAGTCACATGAACTGAAATCGTCAATGGATGAGATCATTATTGTCTTAGCTATTGAACAGCTAGGAATTGAACTTCACCAAGTTAAGGACAAAGTATATTGTTAGTCTTTTCCAAGCAAGCAAAGGCTAGGAGGGAGCCAATCAGAAAGCACAGCTTCCGTCTCAATGTCCTCTGAGGTCCAGAACATACATTAACCGTAATGACACTGGAGGTCAAATATTTACCCAATTCTGTTGAAAGAAGTCAGTATTATACCTACTCCCAGTCGATGTGACGACGTGTGGCCTGTTAAGATTTTTTTTAAAGGACTCGATGCTACATCTAACCTTCTTCTGATCCTATTCTTTCCCAATCATTAAATTAAGGAGAATTTTGCTGGTGCAGTCTGAACACTTGGTTTCTTTCAGCTTAAATCTTTCTGAAGTTCAACCAGGGACCAATAATGAGTTCTAACTGAGAATAAGTGTAGGTTGTTTCTGAATTTTTAAAAAAGTGATTTCATGCTATTGTTACTTTCATAATAAAACGAAGCGACATCTGGGTTGATTTCTTTCCCTGGTCTGATTCCCAGTGTTGTTTTTATTCACCCAAGTCAGGTCTTGTTTTATAAAAGAAGCTGTGTTCATGCACTTGACCTAGCCTTTTCTTACACATACCACATAATTACAGGCGGCACACTTCTTCCCCTTGCAATTAATTAATCTTTATCCCCCAAAGAAATCAGGACAGTAGAGGATAAAGGGTATTCTTTTGTCTTTAAAGGTTAAAATCACATTTTGCCATATCACATATATCACATACAGATTCAAGCCAGACTCTTTTTTTTATTTTTTTTAAAGTGGGCTCCATGCTGGGCGTGGAGCCCAACCTGGGGCTTGAACTCATGACCCTGAGATCAAGACCCAGGCTGAGATCAAGAGTCAGACACTTAACAGACTGAGCCACCCAGACGCCCCTAAAGCCACTCTTTAAATTTTTTTTATTTTTGGGGGGCACCTAGGTGGCTCAGTCAGTTAAGCATCTGCCTTTGGCTCAGGTCATGATCTCAGGGTCCGGGGATCGAGCCCTGTGTCGGGCTCCCTGCTCAGCTAGGGGCCTGCTTCTCCCTCGCCTTCTGCCTGCTGCTCCCCCTGCTTCTGCTCTCTCGCTTGCTCTCACTCTCTCTCTGTCAAATAAATAAAATCTAAGAAATATATTTTTTAATTTTTAAATTGAGATATAATTGACATATAGCATCGTGTCTGTTTACAAGGTACACTATGTTGATATGATACATTTCTATATTACAACATGATTACCACCCTAGCATCAGCTAACACCTGTATCGTGTCACATAATTATTTCTTCTTTGTACTAGGAACAATTAAGATCTAGTCTCTTAGCAACTTTGAGGTTTATACGTAGTCTTGTTGAGTGTAATCACTATGCTGTGCATTAGACCTCCCGAATATATTTCTCTATAGCTGTAGGTTTGTATCCTTAGACAACATCTCCCCAATTTCCCCAGCCCCCAAGTCCCCAGTAACCACTATTCTACTCTGTTTTTACAAGCTCAGCTTTTTTAGATTCCACATATAAGTGAGATCATATACTTAGTATTTGTCTTTCACTGTTCAAGCCAGTCAGACTCCCAGCTCATCGGAATGGCTTTAAAACCAAAAAGGCAGGTGTTCGCACATTAAAATATGCCAAGAACAGCTATGGTCAAGAAAATTGGGGAAATAATCCTGATCTTCCTCTGCTACTTCAGAAGCAGAGTTAAAACTGACTTCAAAGGAAACTGATATTCGGATCAATTCCGAGAAGATGAGGATTCAATCCAGTTCAACCACCGCAGGAAACTGTGGATAATATGAAAGTAATAGTCAACACATACCCAGTCTTCAAGAAAGTTAGAGAACATTAAAGGGATGATAAGAGGTCAAAGGCATTTGTGGCAAAGTACTTTTCTTCTTCCAGGATTTCGTGGTGGTTTATTTCCTAAATTGTGTTGTTCTCAGTTAATAGGCTCCTCTTAGACTTTGGAATTAATAAAAGATTATAATCAGTGGTGTAATTAACAATGTGTTTTCATTAATAAATACAGATTTTTCAAAGCTAGTTAATAGTCCTTAAGTAAAGAAATTCTTACTGAGAAAAATATTAATCTTTTTGTTTATTAACTTTGTGGGGCAAAAAAAAAAAAAAAAGAGAGAGAGAGCGAGAACTCGATCTTTAATGAAAAGATTGGAACTGAGCCCATGTTCTGCATTTCACTTATGGGAGACTGCTGGCAACTTAGCATTTTTGCAATTGGGCATTCGTTCTTTGCCACAAGGTAAGATTCATAGAGGGTTCGAGCTCTTCACATATAAATTAATTGGAGTTGTTTTAGGCTGAATCTACCACAATTTCTCTTTCCATGCCGCACATTTATACCTGTAAGGTTTTTTTTGTTTTGTTTTGTTTTGTTTTTTACTCAAATGTTGCCTGCTGCAAAATTAATTGCACCCCCATAAAAGTCTTCTCAAGTACCCAAATATATCATCTCATCCATCAGCAAACTTTGAGAATCTCCCCAGCTTAAGAGTTCCATGTACTTCTAAAGACATGTTCCTTTGGAGTGTTAATGCTTTTGCCAAAACATGTCTCGGAGACCTCAAGCTCTGTGGTGTTCTCCACTGCTCTGAGGGTACGCTGCAGGGTGCTGGATGTTACCCGGCATGGTGATGGCCTGAACAGGCACCTGAGCTTCGGAATCAGACCTCGGTTCGAGGGCCAGCTCCAGTACTCAGCCCCCACGGGACCTATGAGATTTTACAAGCCTTCCAAACCTCAGTTTATCATCTGCAAAGCAGGGATGAGAACGACCTAATGAGATGACTGCAAGCATTTAAGAAGATAATGCAGGCAAGCCGCTTTGGAGAGTGTCCACACACAGTGGCACTTGCTGTTGTTACGATTGCTTGGTTGTGGTTCAGTAGCTCCCTCCCTGTAGGAAAGTGCTCTTTTCGCAACAGTTTAAAAATACATGACCATTTCTCCCCAGAAATGGCTCATCCACCTTACTCTGCTACAGCACACCGCCGACCACTTGTTCACCTACAACCCGATCTTCATTTGTTCAATGTCTTTATGACAATACCCAGCCCACAAGCATTTGTTAAGTGTTTACTTTGCACCTGGGAAAGAAGTTAACGCTTCCCTGTAATATAATGCCATCCCTGCTTTTCAAGATCCTCACAATTTCATGGAAAAAGATTGAAAAAAAAAAAAAGTCAGCGGAAAGGAATTAGGGAAATGGCAGACAACAGAATCTTTTTAAAAGAGGCCATTTGGAAGGATGAATAGGAGTTTGTCACGTAGGAAGGACAGAGGCCAGGGGAGAATGAGGCTCTGAGCAAACGTATCAGTTGAGGCAAGTTATTAATCAGAAGTTGACTAAAGATGACAAAATCAGAACAAGAGAAAGAAAATAAATGATGGGGGGGCACTCTTGCACCTAAGGATTGAGGGGAACACTGAGCTCTCTCTAGCTGACCAGACTGTGTCTCTTACCCAGACCTTACTGTCTCTGCTTAAAAAGCAATGAGCTTTGCCTCTATGAATGCCATTTTCCATAGTGGCATTTGCATGAGATATTGTTTCTTCTCTTCCAAACGTACATTCTCTATCTGCTAAATGCTTTGCTTATAAATGTAAATGATAAAATCCAGGTGACTTTAGCAAAGAAACAGAAAATAAAAAAATCATGCTCCTCCAATGTCACCTCCTTTCCACATTTCTGCTTTAAGTCTACAGTCTGTCCTTGGAAGGGTCCAGAGGGGTATGTCAGTCCTCTGATAGGAGCTGCCAAGTTCTGTCCACTCATTATGCACCAGTCCCTTTCCCTTGCCTCATGAAATCCTCCCAACAGCCTTATGAAGAGTGGGACCACGCCTAACCACGTTGTATATAAGCAGAGATGAAACCTGAGAAATACCTGGCCCAGGACCACACACTCACTCGTGACAATGCACAGATCTGACCACAGGTCACCTGACTCCACCACTGACACACCATAATGCCTGGAGCAGCAATTCTGGCACCAGGTCTTGAACTGGGGCCAATCAGTAAGGACAAGTTCATGGTCTGTTGTGGAATGAAAAACCAAAGCCCACTGTAACGACATTTTACAGGCAGATAGATTTACTAAAGAACAGTTCTTTATGAGATTATGTCTTACTTTTTGTTTTTTCTTATATCACGCTGTCAGCCCTTTATTTTATGGGATGATGAAATTGAAGATGGTAGTTGCTTTCTTTACGATGCCCTACTTGTGAAACAAGAAACCCAAAAGTTGGCATCTGCTGTCAGTTTTTAATTTTAAAAAATTTGTTTTCATTCCCAGAAATCCAAAATCCAAAATTTACTACTGGGTGAGAAAATATCTTCCTCCCTGGAGGGCACATGTTTATCTTGTGTCCACATGACTAGCCATTGTCATCTGGAACTTGCAATTTTTCTTGCCTGATTTTTAAGTGCTGCCACTTCTCTTCCCCAAACTTGGACCCATCTCTTAAATGCATTTATATTTACAGGAGGAGAGGAAGTGAATAGATAATAGAATAGTTTTCTTCTACCGTGGTTTCCACAACAGTGAAAAATCCTGGCTTTTCTTATCATAACTGGCTGGAAACATGCCACACTGGAGATGTCAAGTCATAACAATGTGGGGGGGGGGGAAGACCACTTTGCTCTCAGAATGGCACAGTTCTTCTATAGAAAAGACATTCTTAAAAGCTGTTTGCAATATCCTACATTAATTTCCTCTGGAAAGGCATCTCATACAAAGGGGTCTTATAAATGGATTAAATGTGGTTGAGCGCAAAAGTACAGTAAGCCCTCTGTCAGATGCTCTTGAGGGTGGATGCCACAAACAGGGGCTTCCTTCATAAGGGTTCCTTGCAAAGAGCTGACTTGAAGTTTTGTGACCAGTAATAACCTCCTTAAAAATAAACCACTTATACCATCTGCTTAACAGTAGTCTCTAAATTATACCAGGAATGTGTGGCTTTTCGGCCCTGGAAAATGTCTTCCAAGCTGACAAAAGGAGAAACAGAGGGAGGAGGCAGGGGCTGGGTAGCACTGGCTCTTCGAATGCCACCGCCGCCGCGCACCAGCATTGTTTGGCCCCTGCCTACGCTCAGCATCTTCCACAGCAAGAATAAGTCTCAGATGGGGAAGAGTAGGACCCACCTCAGCATTTCTGAGACCGAATGAATCAAAGTTGGACAAGGTTAGGTGAGGACAAGCAGACGGAGGAGCTAAAATGACCCCCCAAAGCTGGGGGGCGGGCAGAGAGGGTGCTGGTTGTAGCCCAGGCTTTGATCACTGAGCCAACGGAGACACGGACGCAAGGGTGGAAGAGGGATCAAGATACTGTTTTAAATATCTGACAAGGGTATATTAGAAAAAACTACTTGGACCAGAGACCAATATGGTTTTTATATCTTCCCTCAAAATGTAGACTCAGGTAAATCCACAAGGGGAAAGTGAGCTTCGCAGAGAATTCGTTACCTAATCTAACTTAATGTCCATTGGGACATAGCATGACTCGGAATCCACTGAGAATTTGGGAGGAAAGGGCCCCGTGCGAGCCATTTCACACACTAACTCACCCCACTGAGCCATGTGGGGCTCTCAACGTCTCACATTTCCCTTCTTGGTGGGGAGAGCCCAGGAGAGAGTGAGGGGAGATGGCCATTTCTCCCCAGTGCCGCTCAGAAGGAAAGTTCGCTGGGAAGGGTGAGGCAGGCATGTGAGGAGAGGAAGAAGTGGGAAGCTGCAGCATGTTGAGCCCGAGGATCTCCCCAACAAGATCACAGTTTCTGTAAAGCAACAACTTCAAAATCCCTCCAAACTCAAAAAAGCTGGCTGAGGCCACCTCTCAGATGGTAAGAGAAACAATTTTGTCCGACACTTACTCCAAAGTGCTGTGCCTTGAATCACAGAATTATAGAGTTTTACTTGGCTTTTCTCTAGTTAAGTAACACAAGCAGTCGCCAAGCTAATATATAAAACTTAATTGAGCCTTTCTCTTAAACAATTTTTTACTCTTCAAAATGCAGCCAAACATGACAACAAGAGTGGGATGAAACAGTTCTCAGAAAGAAAGCCCTGTGTTCAGGAAATGAGAAAATTAAAATGAAAAGAAAAATACTTGCACTTACACCAAATAAACCGTATTATATTGGGTGTCATCCAAGCCAAGAGTTTTCTCAAGCAAAGTGAAGACAAGCTCATTTGAAATTAAAGCCTTCATGCTTCACCCAGTCAGCAATCTCAGAGGTCAGTCTCCATTATGTCCTGAAGTACCAGGAGAAGGATGTTCCACCCCTGGTTCCAGCTGGCTGCATTCTGTGATTCGAGTTTTCAGAGAAGTGCATTACACTCGTGTGTGTGCATGTGTGTGCGTGGGTATGCGTGCATGTGTGTGTGTGTGCGCACACGTGCACGCGTGAGTTGGGAGGAGCCAGCAGTAGCATTCGGGAGCACCCAGGGAGCATTTCAGGTCCTGCTCCTGAAGGGTGGAATGAGTAGCATGTCATCACGCTGTGGACAAGCGTCTGGTCCTGGGAGCAGGTGGGCTGCGGGCCTGCCTTCAGAACCCTCTCTTTCCTCTCTGGCACTGTCAGCCCTCCTGCAGATAAGAAAGGAGAAAGAAACCAGAGGTGCCCTGAGCCAGGCAAGAGGTAGACCCTGCACACAAGAAGGAAGACCGAATTCCAGCTACTCCCAAATCCCACCTGATTTGTTGTTCTTCCTGTCAGAAGATTAGTCAAGGCGAAGTTGGGAGCTAACGACGGGAACACATGCATGTCAGGATGTTGAGACAAAGGGATGTCGTGGGAGAAAAGAAGAGACGTGAGGCAGGGTCATTTGGATACTCGTCTTGGCTGAATCCAAACTCAGACTCCTCATTGTTGCACTTGGTCTTCAAATGCCACTTCTGGGATTTCTCTATCATATTGCAGATATTTATTTGGGTAGTTGGGCCTCAATCTTCTTCAAATGGTTTTTAAAAAATCTCTTATTTCATCAAGTTTGAGAACCACAACTGCAGGAAAACTCAGTCCAGAAGCTTACTTGAGTCTCCCTCAAACTTATCACATGTTTTCCCCTGCTTCCTTTCATTCTAGGCTCCCCTAACCCTCACCCTTTTTGTTCCTTTCCTGTAATTTAGTCAACACAGGTTTCCTGGGACTGACAGTGAATACATCCCTTTTAAACCTAGAAATTAACTACTCTTGAAAATTTCTCAAGGCAACATTCCTTGGATTCCAACAATCATATAATAAACTATTATAAGCAAAGCATCCCATTATGTGCTTTGGAGACAAAGCGAAAGCATGCCAGTCCTATATATTTAGTTATCACTGCTGCGTAACAAATTACTGCAAAACCTAGCAACTTAATACACATTTATGATCTTAGAGTTTCTGTGGCTCACGGTTGGAGAAGCAGCTTTACTTGGTGGGTCTAGCTCAGAGTCACTCAAAAGGCTGCAAATCAAAGTGTGTGCAGGGGCTGCGGTCACTTCAAGGTTCAGCTCAGGGGAGGCCCCACTTATATGCTCACTCACAGGTGCCTTTCCTCAAGGCCACCTCCACACTTCTCCATGTGACCTCTCATCCTCCAGGGCCTTCCTAGCGGGATAACCTGGGCTTGTTTACATGGAGGCTGGGCTGGTAGGTGGGGAATGGGGAGGGGCGAGGGGGGGAGAGAGAGAGACAGGAGGAGGAGGAGCAGGAAGAAGAAAGGGAGGGAGGGAGGACAAGCAAGAGATCATGACCAAGATGGATGTCAGTCTTTCTGTAACCTTATCTTGGAACTGGCATCCCATCACCTCTGCCGCAGGAGTAAGTCAACCCACATTCAAAAGGAAGAGAATATAAAAAAATAAAATAAAAAATAAATTTAAAAATTTTTAAAAGGAGGGGAACATACAAGTCATGACTACCAACAGATGGGGATCACGGGGGGCCATTTTAGAGGCTGCCTACCATACCTTGCCAGGCTCTCCATCTTGGACAAAGATTGACACATACCATATTGCAAGAAAGTTCTAGTAAGTTCTTTGACAATGGTAGAAGGGAAATGCTCTGAGATGGTAGGAAAGGGAGAACTTAATTTCCTTTGCGAGATGCTGGCAAGACTTCTTGAAGAAAGCAAAATCGGAGCTAAGTCTCAAGTAGACCTCAAAAAAGGCATTCCAGGCAGCCAGGAGGGCTTGAACAAGTGGTCTGTGGTTTGAACAAGCACCAAAATCACCTGGAGGGCTTGTTTAAATGCAGATAGCTGGAGCCCGCTTCCAGAATTTCTATTCAGTAAGTGGTTGGGGCAGGGGCAGGCTGATCATTTTCACTGCAGGCCACGCTGATGTCCTCGGTCCAGGGACCACACTCTGAGAAATGCTGAGCAAAGGCTCAGAAATGGAGCATATTTGGAAAGTGACAAATAGATCTTTTTATTTGTCAATTTGGACTGATTCAATTAGTTTCAAGATCCTCTTAGAATTAGTGGAAATGAAAGGCATTAGTCTGTACTTACTGAATGCCAAAACTATGCACTCTTTAATGCTGGGAGGGATTCGGAGAATCTAAAACCATCATTTTACAAATGAGGAAAGTGAGGGTAGGGGCTGAGACAGTGAGAGTTTTCTTTAAAATCAGATGGATTTTTGTGGTTCCCTTACTCAAGGGCTCCTGAAAGTAATATACTAGAGTCCTTTTCCCTTCAAGTCTGAGTGCTTTCTATTTGAAATGGGCTAAGGAGTTTGTGATCAACTCTCCCAACAGAATACTCACCCTCCATAAAATGCATATGCCCATACTTTGGTAGGGAAAGGAGGCTGAAAGATCTCTCATAACACCTCAGGGTCCATTACCCACACTTCCTTGTGCAGAAGGCTGTGTGTAACTCCTGCCCGGCTTCCACATCATGAGAAGACTTCCCCACACCTCTGCGGTCCGCTAGCCTCTTCTCTCTTTCACAGAGCCTCAGGTCTACAAAGCTGGGCGCCTAAAATTCTCTGCCACACTTGGATCTGGGTTGTTGTTTCTTTTCAAAGTCAAAATAATTAGTAAGATCTAAGTGCAAACCGGGATGCCTCCATCTTGGCTCCTGAAATATGCTTTCTTTGGAAACAGGGGAGTGAAACCCTGTAGTTTATTCCTTGCAAGTGTGTACAAAATTAGCTTGATGCCTTTGTTCTGTTGTCTGAGCTTTTGTCCCCTTTTATGTGACTGTACTTACGGAAACAATATGAAGACATGTAAAAGAAACCCTAGGGAATGTCATTTGCACATTCAAACACAAGCATTTGTATCATAATTCTCCTCTCCCTGACTTCCTGCCTGTCATCCTTCCTCCAGTCCCCTCCATCCCACTCTGACACAGATTCTTCCTCCAAAAGAAACAAAAACTCGAAAGGCAACTGAACTGTAACCCCCTTTCCACTTGTGGTTTCTGCGTCGACTTGCAGTGCACAGGTGTCTCTTCAATTGTGACATTCTGAGAAGTCCTCGAGCTCACCACCCACACTTCCTCCCGAGGGCAGGACCCGTCCCGAGCTTTCACCTTGAATAAGGCCGAGGTTAGCCAAAACCTCACACCAGCTTCTCTCATGCCCAAACCTGGTTTCTGAGCACACATTTGCTCACAGGTACGAAAGGATGCCACATAGCTAATGTCTCCTTGAAAAGCCGAGAGGTGAGAATGGCACACTGTAAATCCATTTTATTCATTGCCTTTACCAATTCGACCACAAATTGTTTCCTCTTCTCCCACTGAGCACCATTTAATGAGCTGTATCAGGCGTACAATGAGAGCAGTGAGGCGCGGATGGGAGGAGAACACATCATGTGAGCAAGCCTACCAGTCAGACCCTGCTTGCCCCACTTCCCAGCTCTTTGGCCTTGGCCGAGTTACTTAACATCTCCGGGCCTCAGGCTCCTCATCTGGGCCTTGGCTTCCTCACCTAAAACGGAGGTGGTAAACTGGAGCTGCTGTGAAGATCACAGACTCCATGTGAATACAGCAGGTGTTCAATAAATGGTAGTTGTGACAGATCCGGTAATTAAATAAACACGTGATGTTTCTCCCAAAGAAGCCCGCGATGTTTGTAGACATTGTTCCCAAACTGATTCTGTTCCTCACTGGCTCAGGACCACTTTTGTGTATCATACTCTTAATTCCGGCGGAACTACAGAAATCCAAATTTACCTGAACACGAGTCCGGGGTCAGCCTCTGCCTGAAAACCTCTGCGCTGAAACGCCCAGTATGCTTTTTCCAACCAAGATCACGTTACGAACAATGTTATTTTCTAGGCCGTTAGTAGGGAACTGTCAGAGAGGAATCACTCCCTGTATCTTCTGGGGGTTGATAGAAAAAGAAAAAAAGAATTAAGAAATGTTGGAGGCTGAAGCATCAGCCACTGACATATATTCATCGGAAACAAAGATGACTTTTCAGAAAAGGAATCCGTGGTGCACAGAGACGTGGAAAGAAAGACGCTCTGGCTGCGAAATCCCCCCATCTTCTCTGGGGAGGCTCATGCCTCCGCCTGCTGTTCATCAGCCTTGATTTTGATGGGGCGATTTTTAGTCAGCTGCCTCGATCATTTTGGCACAGACAAAAATCCTTTAAAAAATGTTACACTTCATCAAAGTGTATCATGAGACTTCACGGTCATTATCTCAATGGCCGCTCTGATGTGCCACAATTGGCAGAGACACAAACGGTAGGGGGTGTATGAGAAGAAAGCCAGCATTTCTTGTGGAAAGCTGGCAAGCCTCGCCAAGCTTCTGTCAACAACTCCGCGGTCTGATCCGATGCACTGAGCGTGCTGATGATGCTCTTGTTTCTGGAGGAAGTAAACAAGAAAATGAATTCCACCGCGCAACACAGCCTCTTTGTATCTTCAAAATGGTGTGACTGGACCCGAGCCAGCCGCGTTGAAAGTTTGGCCATTTATGTCATCAGGGACCCAGTACTGATGGAGGCTTTGATTACGACTTGGACCCAGCTATAAGACCCTTCAGGGGCAGCCACGCAGCAAATAAAGGCATTGATTGGTTGTTGGGTCAATTTAGCCATAAGGGTACAGAGCACGGCTCTTTTGAAAAGCCTAATGGATTAGCTACACAACCAGTCCCACTGTAGGCCTTATTTTTCAAGTAACTTCAGGACGGTTTTCCAGCTTGGCAGGGAACTAACTCTTCCTCCAGAGTGAGCTTCAGAGCAGTTCTTGTTATCAATAGTGGTGCTCAAAGGATTAGACACAGCGGGCTTTACAATTTAATGAAAACAGCTGTTGAAACAACAATTAAGGCAAACAATAGTTTGCATGGAAAACTATTAATTATGTAAAGTTATGCAGAAAGTGGAATATCCTTCTATTCAGGGCCTTCAAAAGCGACCGAGCTGCCTTCCATTCCAAGGCTCTCAAGTGGCAGGAAGTGGGGTGCTTGTAGGAAGCCGCTCCATCGCCCGGTGGGTTGAATGTGAGCAGAGCTCCTGGCTCCCAGCTCGCTGCAAAGCGAGTCATGGGTAAAACATTCAGGAAAAGATCAGTTAAACTCAACATTACCTTGGGCGCCTCAGATTTTTCAGACTAACTCAGAGCTGTGTTTTCACAAGTCTCTGAAATTCAACTTAAGTCTTGTGGTTGGGATCTTTGCTTTTGCTTTAAACACACACACACACAAGCCCCCCAAAACCATTTCTATAATACGCCCCCTTTCAAGCCTCACTCACCCTGAGAAGTTATTAATAGCAATGTTATTTTCTGAGTCATTAGTAAGGAACTGTCAGAAAGGAATCCTTTTCGGGGAACTGCTGGGGTCCCTGGTTCTTTGGACTAAGGAGGTTTTCACTGCATCGAGAGGGTCCAGCGTGGACTCAACCGTTCCTCTCCCACCTCCTCCCCTCGCACCTCTCATCTCTCCTTCCTCGCTCTCTGTTTGCTGGGGCTTTTAAATTCATTGCTTCTCTCCTTGCAATTTCCATCCTTGACTAACAGTGCTGGGAATTGACTTATGGCCCTTCGCCTGCCCTGTGTTCCACATCTCGCTTTCCTCCCCATACGGGAATCACCAAGCCAAGCAGTCCCATTAAGAAGGTTATTAACTGTATACATAAACATTGCCTCCTGCCTACAGTTAGATTTATTTCTCATCACTTCCAAGTAACTGGTTTTAACACTCTTTCCAGCGCACGCAACACCTTTTATTTGACTATATTGTTTTAGAAAGGCCTTTGGGAATTTAGCTAATTTCATGCTGGAACTTATTAAGTGGGATTTGACACTCTTTGATAATTCCAATAAACCATTAGTCAAGTCTCACTCCCTTCGGGGAAGAAATGAAAGCTTTATTAGTCATAGGGTCTCTATTCTAAACATGTCACTGGAATTTAGTAGCGCATCTGTGTTGAAAAGCAATTGACTTTGTGAATAAATAGAACTTTCCCTGAAACTACAAGAAAGCTGTCACTGGCTATCACCAGTAAGAGAGCATGTGCCTTGTTCAGAAAATTCTCTTTAGGTTCACCTAGATTCAACCTGTGCATTGTGAAATAATTCAGTGAACTTAACTGACCTGTGAACGTTAAGGAAATGAACAGCACATGTGGGCGCGTGCACACGCATGTTCACAAATTCTCTCAAAAGTACTTGGTTCAGTCATTTCTTTCACTCAGGATACAAGAACACGGAATAATCTCCTTCCCTTCTGTGGACAGTTTAGAAATCTCGAGAGATCGTATCCCAAGAAGGCCCCAGAACACAAGCGAGTGTGCAAATGAAATTCATTACTAGGGTCACAAACAAATAATCCAATTAACGTGTGTGCGTGATGCCTTTAAAGGCCTTCTAAACTCAAAATCACATTCGTCTTTGAAGCATCACACAAAGGACCACGTCCCAGCATACTCCAGTTCACACTTTGCACCGGAGAGTACAAAACGGCATCAAGATTGCAAAAGCAATTATTGCAGTTATCCAGATGTGGTTTTTCAATCATTCTAAGAATTTTTTTTTTTTTTCTTTTTAGCTGTTCATATTCCGTGGCACCACTCACAGCTCTCATGCTGGCACGGTACTTACATCTCTTCATTATTAATTCAGCTCATGGAGCTTAATTGGACAAGGCTAGAGCGAATTTGACAAACATCACAGCAGCAGAAAAAGCAATCACTCTTTCAAGATGAAAATTTGTTTGATGTCTTACTGTGTAACTCATTTACTCTCCTCGGGAGTCATGTGACCTGAATGTTAATCAGCCATTGATTGGTTTCTCTCCTTGGACAGTCACGTGACTCGAATATTAATGGGCTGGCACTCGGGAGCTATACTGTTAGGCAACCTTGTGATTGGCTGCCAGGTTAAGATACGGAGATAAGTGGGTGCTTGATGAGCACTTGACAGAACTTCACAGAAAATTAAGGCCCTAAAATAGCATGAGAAAGTCTTGTCAAATCAAGCATGATTATCATTGAATGCTTAAGGAATTCATCATCTGCATGAAATTGATATACTTCAGCACCAGCAGGCCCTGGAGTCAGCAGGGACTCATCAGATTTTTATTTATATGTGTTCACCAAATCACATTAATTCTGAGAGCTAAAACATGCTAAGGATGAAGGTTATTTTCTGTTCAATCTAATTTATCTATGACAATAATCATCACTAATAATGTGTCAAATTGGATTGCAGTCATTTTATGCATGCATGCTGATTTGGAAAATAGTGTTAAACCATCCCGTGGTAATTAACAACCGGTAAAGGTATGCCGGGGCCTGAAGTAATCAGCATATCTAGATGGAAAATTAAGTTTTATAGAATGGATTTATAGATACATATCCTTATTTAATTCGGAATATAAATTATTCCTGGTAAAAGCCGACATCATTTTTATAACACCATTAAAGCCAATAACCATTGAGGGACTCGCATCCTTAATTTGCTCCATCCTTCATTTTTTCTCTCATTTTCTGTGGTTAACTTTCTAATGGGTGTCACTTCCTTCTTGACGAGTCCTCATTTTAGTGGGATTTGGTAGGGCTAAGAGATGAATGAATATGCACTGGTTTAAGTGTTAATCATGGATGAAGGACGTGCATCATACCTCTTAATACACAATGCTTTCTAATTATTGGCGGAGGGGGGCGTTGGGAGGTGGGCAGAGGGGAGAATACAAAGAGGGGGGTGGGGCCAGACTTTGGCCTTTTGGTGTTTCTCTATTCTTTCTCCTCACAAAGGGACAATAGGAAATTTTGCAGATTAACTCATAAGGGATTAATGTTTCTTGGGGAATCATTTAAGCCTAAATTGCTTTTATTGAAATACTTTTTATGGAACAGAAGTTGTTTTTGGTTTGGTTGGCTTTTATTTTTGGGTTTTTTTTTTTTTTGGTTTCTTTTTTTAAATAAACTCCTGCTTTATAGGGCATTATTGGAGTAATGGAGTATTGGAGTAACGAGATCTTACAGAAATGTTTACACCCTTTGGTGAGTGTGGCTGAAATGTTTCAGGGGAGAATTACATCTCGAAAAGAAGGGGGGAAATAAATACGTGTAAATGTTGTTTTTTTCCCACCACTCCCCCCCCACCCCCATCTTAATCTCCGGAGCGACCAGGACAGCCCCTATTCTCTGCCCCTCTCTCAGGAGGTCTCTTTATTGATTAAATGAATCTGCTCCAAAGGCTGGCTCCCAGGCTCTTTGATCTAATCCGATCTGATTTTATCCTATCGCTTCAGCAGGACATC